>NC_091754.1:42781904-43081904 GCF_043380555.1 Nothobranchius furzeri
GGAAGGTTAGATGGATGAATGGTTAGATGGATGGGTGGTTGGATGGATGGTTAGGTGGATGAATGGATGGTTAGATTGATGAATGGATGTTAGATGGAAGGATCAATGGTCAGATGGATGGATGGTTGAATGGTTGGATGGATGGTTAGGTGGATGAATGGATGGTTAGATTGATGAATGGATGTTAGATGGAAGGATCAATGGTCAGATGGATGGATGGTTGAATGGTTGGATGGATGGTTAGGTGGATGAATGGATGGTTAGGTGGATGAATGGATGGTTAGATTGAGGGATGAATGGTTAGATGGATGGGTGGTTGAATGGTTGGATGGATGGTTAGGTGGATGAATGGATGGTTAGATTGATGAATGGGTGTTAGATGGAAGGATCAATGGTCAGATGGATGGATGGTTGAATGGTTGGATGGATGGTTAGGTGGATGAATGGATGGTTAGATTGATGAGTGGATGTTAGATGGAAGGATCAATGGTCAGATGGATGGATGGTTGAATGGTTGGATGGATGGTTAGGTGGATGAATGGATGGTTAGATGGATGAATGGATGGTTAGATGGAGGGATGAATGGTTAGATGGATGGATGGTTGAATGGTTGGATGGATGGTTAGGTGGATGAATGGATGGTTAGATGGATGTGTAGAAGGTAAATATTGTTGCGTTTAAGCTTAATATATTACCTTTACTTATGACCAATAAGATGTAATATTCTATATAAATATAGAATATCAACATGCTTGGTCTTTGGATGTTTAATCAGAAGATTCTAGGATTCTTTGCTTTTTCCAGCGATCAAACACACTTCGTATCAATTCAGACAGAGTCATGTTTATAAAAGATAAGAAATTTATTTTCTAAACAAATAAAGCAGTTAACCAAAGCTACTGTGATGGATGAGTCTAAGTGGATGGGATGTGATGTGTGGTGATTGAATGGTGTGTGTTCATCAGAACCTTGTATCTAGAAGAACTGAGTTCTGGGCGTGAAAAGTTTGCATTAAGCTATGAAGTTGGTTCTTATCAAAATGGCATCAGACGCAATCATACTGTGTTCTACCTCACCCTTTTTGGAGACCCTCTTCGCGGATCCGGAGGTCAGGGAGGTCAGATGACCTCTGGGCACCCAGGTCCAGTAGACTGACCGCAGTACAGACTTCTCCAGTTCAGAGATGTCGCCAGGCATACAGGTTGGAACTAGTTTGCGTCTAGAAGGACTCTTAAGGAGTCGGAACTGTATCAGCTTTGTTCTGCAGGAACCGTTTGCTGTGTCAGCTTCAGCGTGTAGCAGGGTTTTTGACAGCTTGTCAAAAATGCTCTGGGTTAAAGAGGGTTCGCTCCGGATGGCCTATCCGTAGATTTCTCTAGAACTGACTCACCGTCAAGTGAGCTCTGTTTTAATATTCTCATATTATGATTTCTTGGCCAACCGGGACGTGCCATGTTAAGGGGTGTTAACAACAAACCCTCAGAACATCACGTCTTCTTTCAGATACAGGATTCTCTGATTTGTGGCTAAGAAAATATCTGTGTGATGACGTTTTACTTAACTTTAATTTATCTCTAATGAACCTTGTGTCTGAGTGTAGATAATGATTCACTTGTCATATCAGACATTACTGATCATCATATATATAAATCTTTCAGTGTAATTCCATTTTTGAGCGTCAGCTCCGAATATGTTTGCAGCCGCAACCGAAACGTCAGCAAGGTAAAGAAAAACCTTATCTGTGTTTAAAAAAGAGCCAAAAATGGAATTTAAAGACAAACACAGCAAGAACATACAAAATATGTTTCAATGTAATAAAAACATTCATTTCAAACTTCAGCAATTCAAGCACAGATTAATCAACCTTATTAATTTAAGCACAGATTAATCAAGACATTATTTTCATTCATTTAACATTTGTTCATTTCATTTCATGATCGATTACCTCATATGAGCTTAAAATAGTCACTTTATTCAGAGAGTGAGCAATCCTGCAGTGTTATCAAAAGATGGCTTTGTTTGGGAACACAGCCTGACATCTTATTCCTCCTGAAATGTCAACAAGGCTGCAGTATCCTTCTGGGTTTGTTGGAAGCTAGGATGTAAAATCCACTTTAGAGAATGGAATTTATGTCAGCAGATGACCGGTGGCATGAAGGCCAATCTGTAGGTGAAAACTGACCATTGCTGGACGTTACAGATGGATGAATGGTTAGATGGATGTAGGGATGGGTACCTTTGACATTTGAATCGATTCTGTACTATCCATGCTTTCGTTCTTTTTTAAACATATTGACCATCAGCGTCAGCCTGAAGAAGCCGGCAGCTGTCGGCGAAACCGTAGCTACAAACAGGTAAACAAAACTGTTTCTGTGTTTAAAAAAGAACGAAAGCATGGATTTACAAAGACACAGCAAGAACACACCCAAGACGATTCTGTACTAATTCCCGGTACCTAGGAATTGATACCGGTACTTAACGGTACCACTTTTAGATACTTTTGAGTGTTTAATATTTTAATTCTCTTTTATAATTAAATATATATTTTTCTCAATATATAACCATATTTGATAAATATCACGATAAATAACATACAACAGTTTGTATTTTAACATCGTCCTTGTAGTTTTATAAGCTGATAATTAAACTGAAGCAAACATCTTTACTGTGAACTAAATTTACTGTGTATCTTCATTCCTTTTGCCGTCCTTTTTCTTTTGCTTTTTCCTACTGGGAAGTTAGAATTTCCGAGGAGAAAGCGAACGCACCATTAGTTGATAACAATGGTGGCAATGGAAGCTAACATATCAAGCTAACGTTATCTTAAACAGTTTATTTAGCTGCTGGAGCAGATTAAAACGATGATGCCTCACACTTAGATCGTTGTCACTGGTTTCATCTTCACCCGTCGCATTTAGTAAAGTGAAGCCAAACTTTAGAGCGCATTCATGTTCTTCTAGTCGGAAATTCGGAGTTCAGAGGAGAAAGCAAATGCACCATTAGCGAAACAGAAGCTAACTTATCAAGCTAACGTTATCCTAAACATTTTATTTACCTACCGGAGCAGATTAAGATGAGGATGTCTCACTTAGGTCGTTGTCGCTAGTTTCATAGTTACCCAGTTACCCATCACATTTAGTGAAGTGGACCCGAGCTTTAGCGTGCGTTCTTTCTACCATGCTGCTCTGTTTACAACTGGCTCGCAGCGACCGACGTAACACTGTTGCGCATGCACAGCTGTCTAGGCAAGTTCTCGTTATGAAAGACGGGTACCGAAACGAGGCACCGTTTCAAATGATGTGAATCGGTGCTCAGTCGGTACTATGGAATTGGGTCGGTACCTTGAAAAGTGCCGAATTCGGTACCCATCGCTAGATGGATGGAGGGTTGAATGGTTGGATGGATGGTTAGTTGGATGGATAGATAAATGAATGGTTGAATGGATGGATGGATGGATGGATGGATGGATGGATGGATGGATGGATGGATCAATCGATAAATGAATGGTTGGATGGATGGATGGATGGATGGATCGATAAATGAATGGTTGGATGGGTGGATGGATGGATGGATGGATAGATGGATGGATGGATGGATGGATCGATCGATCGATAAATGAATGGATGGATGGATGGATCGATGGATGGATGGATGGTTAGTTGGATGGATAGATAACTGAATGGAATGATGGATGGATGGATGGATGGATGGATGGATTTATGTAGCAGATATCAGATTCTGACTCCAGTAAAATCAGACAACCGGACAGACGGCCAGAATGTTTCTGCACAAGTAAACATGGTAACGTTCACACAAAGACCACAGCAAGACCTCCACCACGATGTGACAGGCGTGGTGTGGTAAACACAGAGCTATGTGGTGGACAAATTTCCTTGAAGTGTACATGATTTTCATCTTGCTGCCTTGTCTCCGTAAGAAATAAATAGTCCAACTTTTCTCTGATGAACAGATCATTTAAAATAAAGAATTTGTTTGAAATGGAGCGGGCATTGAACAGGGCACACTGAACTGAATCCTGGAGAACATTTGTCTTCTTGACCTGTTGGAGAGGGATGGGTCGTAAACTAGGGCCGTGCGATCTGACGTTATAAGAGCGATATGGAGATGTTTGTGTGTGTTTTAGTGAGCCTTTTCAGCATGGCTGCCGACCAGAGCATTGTTTATTTCCATAATGTACAGATTGACATCTTCTTTCCTCCCATGTTTCTCTCATCCTCTTTTGGGCCCATTTCTTTGCCTCCCTTTTGGTCCTCTTGGCAAAGCTTGTTACTGTTTCTTTCTCTTTTCTTGCCACATCTGGGATGTTTAGTTCCTGTGCATATCTTATAGCTTCTTTTGTAACAGAGTACAGCTTCTTGCGAGCTTCATGTTGACAAACGAGGATCAGCAGGGCATCGTCAGTTGTTTCAAGGTAGGTTTTCAATGCCATTGTTTTTTGTAAGCCATCTCAAGTTGGCTAAGTCCTCTGCCTCCAATCTGTCTTGGTAGATACATTCTTTCAACATCTGCCTTTGGGTGGTGCCTTCTTTCAGAAGTCAGCAATTTGCTGGTCTTGGTGTCTAGTTTCTTTACTTCTTTAAGTTGCCAGTTGATGATATTAAAACTTAATGTAACTGTTGGAACAGCTAAAATGTTGATGGCTTTGATCTTATTTGCAGCATTAAGTTCACTCTTGATGACAAGCCTAATTGTTAGGTAATTTCATTTTCCCATCCAGGGTTACCTGAGGGCAGGGAGCCAATCTGCTCTTTAGGCCACATCAGTTGTGTGGAAGGAGAGAGAGCCATCCTGAGCAAAAGGCGTGTGTCAGCAACTTTGATGTTGTTATAGCAATGTGGGATCCTGTGACGTTGGGACGGTGAGGGGATGTCTTTTTGGTCAGGGAGCCATGAAACCAGACGGGAGATTTGGGGTGCTGGATCTTGACATCATTGGAGGCAGGTCACATTGTCGTGTGGGCGGGCTCAGGAGGAGCCTCAATCACCAGTTGTCGAGTTCGTTGTTCCCCCAACTGCTGCCGTTTCCCCTTGTTCCATCAGATGCAAAGGGGCGGTTCCAGGGAGTGCGACCACCAGACATCAGCAGTGGTGTGGTGGATGGACCCTGCAAGCTTAAGGCAGATTGTTTACTTATCTGCCGTCCTCGGTGAGCTCGCATGAGGAGGGTGCAGTCGTGGCGGCCCGCTCAGCATTTCCGCAGTAGTGGAAGGGATGAGATGAGTGACCTTGATGCCCCATCTGGTAGCAGCACATGCATCAGGACCCCAATCTCCTTGGTTTCACGGCCTGTAGCGAGAAAGCACAAAAGAGTCTGCAAGATCACTGTGGAATGTGACTTGTCTTCAGCAACGACCATCCAATATTCTTTCCAATTAGTCCAATCGGGACCGCCAGGGGGGCTGAAATTCATCAGAAACTGACCACCACAGTCCACATGTTATCATCCTAAGCTAAAATCAAGACCACACACACATGTGAGGTGTCATGATCTGAGGCAATGATTTAACCCAAGACATGCAGAATCAACACACTGGAGCAGGATGTGAAAAAATAAAGATTTATTTGGTAACTAGAACTTAGGGTGCAATGGAAATCCAGTGAATGGGTTAACGGGAGCAGCGTCTGAGGGAAGGGAAACAGAGGTGAGTCCTTGATTGATACTGTAGTATGGTAGAGGATGAGTTTGGTAGGAGGACTTACAGACGTAGCGTGGTGGAGGACCTCCAGGGAGGGGTGAGCTGGGAGAGTGAACGAGTATTCCGGGATGATGAAGATCGACGAGGTTTTACAACCGGAGGGGAAGAGAGAGAGAGCCTGAAGTGCTGGGAGCAGTTAGTGCCGTGAGGAGGACGGGAACCGGGAGTGAAGTCCAGACGTCGTATGGTCGGGAAGTAAATCCAAAAACTCTCAGCGAGGAGGTGGTGTATGGAAAGATGACTGAGCCTGAGACAAAACGAGAACAAAAAATCGGAGCAAAAGATCGCTAGCGAAAAACACGTTTCTAAGGTTCAAAGCTGTAGTTTCAAAGTTCAAAGTCAAGGTTTCAAAATCGAGTTAACACTGTGGCTGGGACTCTACCAGTAAGGCGTAATCATCCGGCGGCTTAGCAGTGTCCTCCATCCTCCTTATGAAGGCCACCCACTGATCAGCTGATTGATTGCAGCTGCTGCTCTCTCTCCTGGAATCAGAGAACTCACAAGCCAGGTGAAGTCATGGTGTGTGTGGAGTGCTCACCTCCCAGCTCACAACATGAGGTCAGCATACAAACAGGACGAAGAAGGCTGGGCGCTCTCGAGTTACAGAGTTACAAAATACTGAGATGGACAGAAAATGTCCTGAGACATTCTTTTATGAGTTAAAAAGGACCATGAAATACAAACAAAAACCTAGCATTGCGTTGCCCCTGAACATAACTGTTTGAACAACAAAAGATAAAATAATAACAATAAACACTATGTCATATCAAAAGACCTGAGTAAGATGCCAGTAACCCATTAGTGAGCTAGAATTATGACTCAGTTTATCAATAAACCACATCAAAGCATATTCGTCAACTCATGTTCCAAGATATATTAAACTAACCTACACCAGTAATTAAAACAACCCATTGATGGTTGACAAGACTCATTTAACAGGAAGTTTCTAAAGTTATGAAAGATCCGAACACCTTTTTGTAAAAACAGCAAGTCAAATCATTATGTCCAGAAATCCCAAATGGGTAAGAAGTCTGCTTATGGCAGGCAACCCAAGAAACGAAAACAAAACCACTAGTCAGGATGTCCTTAATTGTTTAAAGATTAGGCGACTTAGGGTCAAAACACAACATGTAAACACCAGTCACAGAAAAGGTTAACATATATCGACCCAGGACTGAATAAACTCAAACAACATGAACTTGTCATAATATAAAACCATTAGATAAGAAAAGACTATCTCAGCAAAAGAAAAGAACAAAGCTTTAACCATGAACCCTGAATAGGGTAGGAAATCTATTTTCTAAAAGTCTGGAACCACTGTGTTTGTTTCAGGGTGGACGAAGGCCAAAATCTAGCTCTCACAACCCCTAAAACATCATATAATAAAAACCTAATCATATGTATCCAACCCTAGCTGCCTGACCTTTTCAAAACAAGCAAATGGTTAAAAAACATTGGCAGACCACCCTTACTTTAGCAGTACTTAAACAAAACGTCACTAAGCAGAACTAATAACTAGAAGATAGTCGAGGCTGTTAATTGTTTGTTGGTAGAAACCATGATTGTACTGCGTTGTGTAGAATTCCAGTACCAAGACCAAAGAAAATAATTAAACAGAATATGATCAGAAGGAATCAGCTTAAATTTAGAAATAGGCCAGTACAAAACCAAAGAAAATAATAAAACAGAATATGATCAGAAGGAATCAGCTTGAATTTAGAAATAGGCCAGTACCAAAACCAAAGAAAGTAATAAAACAGAATGTGGTCAGAAGACCCCACTGTTAAATTTAACAAGTCTCACAAAATCAGCTCATCACTCCAAAGAAAATGACAAAGATCAAAATTAAACCACTTCTTTCTAAATTTACCTAATTAGGCAAAACAGTAAAAGAAAACAGGTAAAATAGTTTATAATATTTGGCTTGGGTGTTTAGACTACCAATGTAAACATTTGGTTGAGAACCTTCATGAGCTGAGCTGAGCTGAAGTTCACATTCCAGAAAGGGACTGATATTGTTAAATTAAGACCGTCGGAACCAAAACAAATGACAAGTTAAATTAAATGATCCATGGTCAATTTAATGGTCATTAAATTAAATGATTCATCCCCCCTGTTGACACATGCCCTGGGCCATGTGCCACCAGAGCGGCAGCTTTAAAAAGAACAGGTTTACCAAGTGTAAAATAGAGACCATCTTGAGACAAAGTTGCGTTTTTAATCTTAATCTAGTAGCAAAAGGTGTCCTTGGAAGCAGACTTAGCTACCTCAACAGCTAAGCTGTTCCCACAGGAAACCGAGTCCGGTAAAACCAGAGTTGTGTTAGAATGAATATATCCTAGTTTACATTTACAAAGGCTGTTTCAGTTAAAGGGGTAAAAGAGTTTGTCATTTTAAAATGGCAGTAAGGCACTTTCTTTACAGCTCTACAATCTTATTGAGCAAAAGCTATTCATGAGGCTATTTACAACTGTCTAGATACCAGAGAACATAAAAATTGTAGTTTTATAATAATTTTTCCTATAATAATAATTCTGTAGCTTGAGGTCAAATTCAGCAGAAAAGTGAAATGGGTAAAGGGGCTGGGTTATTTCTGCATTACAGGGAATGCACTTTCTGCACTAATTAGCAAGGTCTAGAAACTGCATCATCTGCTCCTTAGTCAGGGGTGTTGGGGTATTCAACATGGTTTCCTCTCTTCCTGACTGGATCTGCCCTCACCTGACAGCAGTGTGTCCCAAATACCGGACTGAGAATTTTTACCCACTGTAGTTTCTTTTTACTGACTTTGTTCCCTGTTAGGTGAAAATATTGCAATAAGGCGTGACAGTCTGTGAGGCAAAACTCTGCACCGTCAGATGCCATCAAACCGTCATCAACATAAACAAGGATTTAGAGAATTGGCTGAACATTGAAAGTCAGCGAGACAATTAGTGATTGCTTGGGTGAAAATAGTGGGATTCTTTAAGTTGAGCTTTAAGTTTTGTAGATGAAAGCAAACCAAAAAAAAATATGAGTCAGGATGCAAAGGAACCTAAAAATGCATTGCTTCAGGGGACAAAGGGTAGTGTGTATATTTGGGGAATTGTTTAACTCTGGGCCTAACTGGGATTTTAGTTCGACTGGGATTTCTGGCTGGTGTTTACATTCCAGGAAGGACTGAGGTAGTTAAACTGAGACATTCGGCAGGATACCAAATAAATGATTTGCCATAGATGGTCACTATCGCTCTACCAGTCAATACATTACTACCTATAATGGAACAATTAATCTAATTAAAGCAGAATAAAAAATAATAAATTGTATAGAACACATCAAAACCAAATCCAAGTCCTATTGCTTGCAGGCCTTGAGGCACTCGAAGGCTTTTTATAACAAAAGAAAAAACAAACCAAATGAAGATTCAAGGTGGCCACCACAAAACAACAAGAAAAACGAAGCCAATGTGAGTCATCTCAGTTGTGACTTTCTCATTTCTCTTCAGACTTCTAAACAGTTTAACAGAATATCGGATATCTGAGAGATTCAAATGATGACAGCCGTTATTTTGGGATACCCCATCTGTAGTTTTGAATTCAAACAGGCACTACGGGCCTCATACATACCCGGGTTTTGGGTTGTCATCACCCGAAGTCCCCTGTCTGGATATGAAGATTTGGAAAATTAGTACTCCCAGAAAGTAAAAAAAAGAAAAACCCATTATACAATTAACTACAAATAAAAGATCAATAGGATGGAGTCATTCACATGATAGCAAGGGAACAGTGTGTAATCTAGATTACTTTAAACCAAACTTTTCATCCATAGTCATAACCATCCACCATAAACAAATAAAATACTCGGGTCACGAGAGCAATAAGTAATTAATAGTTGTGCCAAAGTAATTAACAGGTGTGCAACTTATTTTTTGATTATTTGCAGGATCCCTTTCAACTTTTATTTTGCTTTTATTTTAGGGTAAAACTACAATATGGAGACTCCCTTTCGACTGTCATTTTGATTTTTTATTTTATTTTATAGCCCTTAGGCCTTTACTCAATTGATAAGATATTATTTGGTCAGTAATAACCAGGCACAGTCACGATGTGGATTAACCTGCACTCGGCTAAGCCTCTGAGGGCTTCTATATTTCCCCCTGTTCTGGGGGCAGAAGGTGAAAATGTGGCCCATTGGATTTTGACTCCCTCCCACGCTTATCGACCGGACCTTACATTGCCCCTAAACCTCCCAAATTTATCCTTAACCCAACAACTTCACTGTTTCTTTCCCTCTCGTACACACCCTTGGAACTCCAGCCAATCCTACAAACACACACACACACACACCGCGAAACGGCAGCCGAACCTGCCACACGTAACATTCTCAAAGTCCCCAATACACGCACACCTCCACATACACGCACACACACACCCCAACACACACGAAACAGAACCAGGCAGAAAACCAGGCAGAACTGGCCAGTTTTCACACACCCAGATGGATCAAAGGACAGCTGAAGCTCTTCAGCACAGAGCTCCGGCACAATTAAACCCACAAAGCCACACAGACAATGATCAGCGAGCGGTGGACGAAAACGACAGTCACAACACCAAAACCAATGAGAAGCACACAAATCATAAAGAAAATATGAGTGAGTTTTAGTTCGACTTGAGTTGTAAGCCAAAAGCAACGGTGTCCAAAATGTTTGTACCTCAGCAGCAACAGGAAAACGTTAAAAAAATCCACTCGACAATATGATTACAAGAGACTAAAACGCCAGCGCACAGCCGTCAGCCTGCATTGCGTCTATTTAGCGGCAGCTTTAACGCAGCGCTATTATATTTCCAACAGTCTGCAGTTCCGATCGTATTACGACCCGCAATGACTTTTCACGGTGGGGTGGACTGTGTCTCCTGGGACACAGACCTTATTAATACCTTTCCAGTAGTGTCCTGACCTTCCGTTCCTTCATATTTCAACTATTTCATTTGGAACCGGCCTGGTCAGAACAGCTGGACCTAGGACATGAGTTAGCGCTCCCGGTTTTGACTTTTCAACGCTATTTCACCCAAACCGGATTCAAGCTCCTTGCTAAAACACGGAATGTCTACTGTGTTCGGAAGGCAGACACGAACGTAAAACACACTGTCATGTCAACCAGATTTATATATGCAAAGCTGCAAAGAAGAGGTACTCACTCACTCATCCAATCCAATCCCAATCCCCCCCCCTGCGCGGCAGAGTCACCCCGAAGTCCGACGCGCGCGAGACAGCAGCAGAGAGGAGCTCCACGGAGCCACCCAGCCAGCCGGGAAGCTATTTCAGCCCCCCAGACCGAAGCAGGAAGCGGCTCCCGGAGACGACCCCCCAGCGGCCGAACTGCACGACGGGTTTCACGGCACCAAAATGTTAGGTAATTTCATTTTCCCATCCAGGGTTACCTGAGGGAAAGTTCAACACGCAGGGGTTATATTAATAAGCCGATCGATTAACCCATAAGCTGATCAATAACCCATACCAATAACTGACCAACAACCAAACAATTTAGACTTTGCAAAGGGAGAGCAAAAACAAATACACACCCTACAAGGGTTGTCAGTTCACTCTCTTCAGACAAAGCCCTCCAAGAGTATTTATTAAGGACAAACAAAATGGTAAAACGCACACACATTTACACACTAAAACATTGACGCACACACTTTGACATTCCTTTAGACTCTCAGCGAGCAGGGAGACAACAGGTGCGGGCACAGGGCGTTCTTACTGATAAGCCAGGACTGGAAAGAGGCAAGGTCAAACGCCTGTCTGTTGCCAGAGTAAAATACCGGTAGACTGGATGAAGCTTTCGAAAATAAACTGGATGAAGCTTTCGTTTAAAAAATAATAAAATAATGTATCCATAATTTATCCAACACTAACCCCAAAATTCCACTACCTCCGCTCTGCCCCCGCCCTCCGCTGCCGCTCGCTTCCGAACTTAAATTATACTATACCTGCTCTACAACGGCTCCACTCCGGTGCGGAGACCTGAGGTGCGCAAACAGGCATGCGCGGGATTTTGAGATCTTGTAATACAGTCCGAGCAATAAATGCGGAAGTTAGATCCAAACACCCGTTGTGTGGGAGAAGCATCGAAATGAACTGTTTAATTTGCCTATCATTTGTGTTGAGAGATCAGCAGTGTTTGGATCAACAAAGGCTAACTACTTTGATAGTAGAAACTATTTATGGCTTATTTTTGTGCATTTAAAGTTCAACCGCCATTGATAGTTATTAAAAGTTGTTAAACCTGTGCATGTGAAACAAAAAACGCATTTTGTTTATCGATTTATTGTGAAATAACGGAAGCTGTGCTTGCTCCCTTTCCTGTTGGGCGGTTATGATTTCTGTCCAATGACTGCGGAGGTGCTCCGGCGTCTGGCAAAAATAGAATCGATCCTATTTTTGCCGGATGGCATGGCCACTGTAGTGGAACAGCTCTGATTGACTACAAAGGGACCGTTTTTGCTGCGGAGTTCGTGCCGGAGCGGAGATAGTGGAATTTTGGGGTCACTCTTCTGTAGTACTCTTTTTTGACTTTTTCTTTCATGGTAGCATGTTGTATTCCATCTCCTTCATTGACCCCAAGATAGTTGTATGTATCCTCTTGATTGAGCTCCATTATGACAGTCTCTTGGTCCAATTGAATGTTTGATGTTGATGTGAGTTTTCCATTTTTGAATGTAGCCTTTGCACATTTGTCAAGTCCAAATTGCATACAGATGTCATCACTGAAGAGCTTGACTATTTGCTGTAGTCCCTCTTGTTGTTATCATTTTTGGCATAGGTCTTCAGATCATCCATGTAAAACAGGTGGTTGATCTTCTTACCTTGAACCTCATATCCATGTTCGCTGTTGTTTAGCATGGTGCTGAGTGGGGCTAGACATAGACAGAAAAGGAGAGGTGATAGTGAGTCTCCTTGAAAGATACCACACCTCACTTTTATTGGTCACTTATATGGTTCTCTTGTTCGCTCTTCCTTCTTCCATCTCAGGAATGTTGCTAAGCTGCATCCCATTCTGTCCCGCTCTGAACTTGAGACAGTTATCCACACCTTCATCTCCTCATGCTTGGACTACTGTAACTCTCTTTTCACGTGTCTGAGCAGAACCTTCCTGAACCGTCTACAGGTGGTTCAGAATGCCTGTGCTCGGCTTCTGACCAAGTCCTCCAAACACACCCACATCACCCCGCTTCTCCTCCAGCTTCACTGGCTGCCAGTCAACTTCAGGGTTCATTTCAAGATCCTGGTTCTGGTCTATAGGGCCTTACATGGACAAGCACCATCTTACATTGGTGATCTTCTTAGTCCCTACACGCCCAGCAGGTCCCTGAGGTCCAGTGATCAAAGCCTACTGGTTGTGCAGCACCAGGCTAAAGACCAAAGGTGACAGATCATTTGCTGCTGTGGCCCCCAGACTCTGGACCTCTCTCCCCCTGAGCCTGAGATCAGTGGACTCAGTGGTCTTCTTTAACAAGCAGCTGAAGACACTTGTTCAAGCTGGCTTTTGGATGACCTTCTTCACCACTCTCTCTTTATTCGGCTCTCCCCACCTATTCCACCTTCCTCAGGATCCACTGATTTCCCTCTTTCCTGTTCACCCTCTCTTTCTTAACATTTTTTTAATCACAATTGCCTATTTTTGCTCATTTTAATATATTTTTTTAAATTTTCTAAATTCTTTTTTATATTTTTACGTTTTTTGTTTCTGTGAAGCGTCTCGCGATTTTTATCTTGAGAGGTGCAATAGAAATGATCTTTTCTTCTTCTTGTCTTGATGGATCCTTCCTCATAAATGAGCATCATAGTGGTCCTCCATGATTCCATACTTGTCTTCATGAAGTTGATGAGAGTTGGTGAGATTCAATGAAGTTCCATTACTTTGATCATCCATGAGTGTGGTACACTGTCGAATGCTTTCCTGTAGTCTATCCATGCCGTACTCAGGGTTTTCTTCTTCCCCTTGCTGTCTTCCAGTATCATCTTGTTGATCAGGAGTTGGTGTTTGCTTCCATAACTTCCTCTCTTACAGCCTTTTTGTTCTGGTGGTAGCATGTTGTTGTTGTCGAGGAAGGTGCATGTTCTCTCTGTGATGATACTTATGAGGATCTTGTACATCGTTGGTAAGCATGTGATTGGTCTGTATTTCTTAGAGTTTTTTGTGCCATTGGTCTTGGTTGGCAGATATGTTAGACCCTGTGCTAGCCAGGTTGAGCTCTTTTGTGTTTTAATTATTTCTGTGTATTCTCTTGCAAGATCTTCATGTATGACTTCAAGATGTTTAAGCCAGAAGTTATGTACTTTGTCTTCTTCAGGTGACTTCTAATTATTTGCCTTCTTTAGTGCCAGTATTACTTCTGTCTTGCTGATGTTTGTCCACTCCTGTACTGGTCGGCTTTTTAATATTTCTGCTTCTTCTTTGATCCATTGTGCTGCCTCATTGTGGTTTTTCTCTTTTTCCCAAACATTGCTCCAGAACTCTTCTACTTTTTCCAGAGATGGTAGTTCTTTGATTTTTATCTGTTTCTTGCCAAGTTCTCTGTAGAACTTCTTTGGGTCAACTTTGAAAACATGGTTGTGTCTGAACTGTTTACTTGTCTTTTCATGTCTTCTGATTCTTTGTGCCTTGGCCTGTATCTGTTGTTTGTACCTCTTCTTCATTTGCCTCTCTTTTCTTTTATTAGTAGTGGTACCTTTTTCAGTTTTTGTGAGTAGAGAGAGATCTTTTCTCTTCTTGAGAATGTCCTTCTCGATGTCTGTCTTCCATTTGGGCTGTTTTCTTTTTCCTTGTTTTATGATTTTCTTGGTGCAACTCAGGTCTGTGATTACTGTAGCTGCTGCATAACATATTTCATTAATTGATGTGAGGTCCATTGGTTTAGAGTAGTCTTGTTTAATGTCTTGTATTGCTCTGTTGGCTAGGCTGATGAGGTTCTTGATATTTTTGTTGCTACATACCTTAGGCAGCTTGTCTCGATTCTCCAGCCCTTGGAGTTTTGCTTCCATCCATTTCTGGAGTATGCTGTCTCGGACTTTTTCAAAGTCTGTGTGTTCTTCATATGTTCTGTTGGTACCCTCTTCAGTCACTCCATCTACTTCTTGCTGTTGAGTTTGGTCTTCTTCATTCCTGATTTTACCTTCCTGTTCTTCATGTCTGCCGTCTTCCACTGTGTTTTCATTTTCTTCTACAGTATGTCTGACCTTTCTCCTAATAGCTTCCACCTCTGCATCTGTAAGTCTTTTCTGTTTGATGATGTCCCTTCTTACATTAGACAGTTTGTTGGGGTCCATGTTGGGTCTTGATGTGGGGTTTGCCTTTCTCCATAGAGTAAAGGTTTGTTTAGTGTTGCTCTCTCCTGATGGTTTTAGTTGAGCTGTGATGTACGCTTCCATAATTTGTTTATACTCCTCCCTAGTCCATTTCTTCCTTTTACTTTCGTTTTCATATGTGGTAAGTTTTACATCATGGGCGGCTGGTTGAAGGATCACTTCGGATAGCTGGTCCACAGATGCCTGGGGGTGGGTGGGGTTTGTTCCAGTAGCACACTTTTCGCCGTAAGCCTGGTCCCCTGCTGTTGACCCGCACGACGAGCGATGCGGTATGGTTTTCTGATTGTTTGACTCATCATAGTGAAATGTTGTCAGAGCCCCATTAGCTGAGACATGACTGGCTTGTCATGCCTACGTTGCCCGTCCTGCACCACGTGGAGGTGGGGGTTGAACTTTGCAGGACTTATTATTATTATTATTATTATTATTTAAATACTCATTCTTGTAAAAGTGTTCAGACACCACTTTAGAGTAGTTGGATGTTCACCTCTCAGGTGATAGGTGTACTATAGCAGGTCACCTATAGGGACTATAGGAATAATCGCAGTCCTGACGTTTCGTTTAGGTAAGGTTCATCTCATTGATCTGTTAATTACCTACTAATACCATTGTAATTAAAGCAGTAGTTGGTCTTGCTTTGTCCCCAGTTATGCTTGACTTTTTTGTATCTCTTTCATTTAAGATATTGTGGGTATGTTTGAACTGGTTAGTGGCTCCAATGGGTTTCTGGATTTGTATTTTGGTCTGAGTTGGGTTAGTTCCTTTTAATACAACTCATTGTTATCTGGGCCTGCTGATTTACCTGCCCATGGGTTTTCCCTTTGTACTTCAGTTTTTTTCGTCAACCTCTGGTTGTTCGGTTCTTTTCTTGTGCTGCTATGGCAGTTATTTATTTACTGTGTTATTTATTTTTTTTAGTTCATAGTTACTTCTATTCTGCGTCTGCTTTAGGTCCTCCCTCAACCAGAATAATTTGGCTTTCGTTTACCCTGTCACATCACACTGTCTGATTTTGTACCCTGCATTGATACTTGGTATTAGTGCTGAGTTTTGGGTAGTGGTGCATCAATGACCCAAAATCACAATTAGAAATGTTGTTGCTGCTTAAATATTAAGTTAAAAAACATAAAACTCATATTGCCAACTTGTGCCAATCATCCTGTAAAAGAGTTCATTTACATCTAATTAAGGACCCGTAAGATGTAAGATTCCATAGTAAATATGAAATCAACCTTACGGACCTTTGGGTTATTTTAACCAGAAGATTGGAACTTTTTATTGCAGGGATTATGTAACACTTGTATTAAGTGGGAGACAAGAGAAGAGAGACTCACCTTTAAAACATTTAAGAAGATTTATTTCTAAACAATTTTAAACAAGACTAACTCTAAACTAAATGATGAATGGATCTGGTGTGGATGAGACTTGAGATGAATGGTGTATTTGTGAGTGATGTTACAATCAGAACTCTCGTATCCGGAGAAGCAAGCCTGAATGATGTTGTGATGTTTTGCTTTTAGCTATGATCGGAGTTTGATCGTAGTTTCATAAACACATGAGATGCCATATTTGTCGCTCCACACATACCCTTGAGATGAGACCTCCGTATAGATCCAGACTGCCAGGTCCTCAGACCCTCCTTTGGCACCGGAGCCGGTGAAACAGCATCAGCAGTACGACAAACTAGTCTTTGGATTGCCTCCAGGTAAAAAGCGACAGTTGGTTGACAGCGTCAGATGGACCCCCCTTGGGTCAGTGAGTTCAGCTTTTATTCTGAAAGGAACCGTTGCTTGGTGGGTAAAATGTAACAGAATTTATCCAGCTTGTTGGTTCTTGGCTTAAAAAGGAAGTCCGGATGGCTGGTCCGATACTTCTCTTAGCATGCGGTGAACTACAGTGAACAGTAGAGAACTCAGAGAACTGATGAGAACTGAACTAAGATGGTGTGGGACTGGTTTAATTAAGCTGGATGTTTTGATTTCTGGTCGAATCAAAGTTGGACAGATTTATAAACACCACAGAGATTATGCCACGCTTCAGAAAGGAAGGTTCTGATTGGATGAGTAAACAATGTGTCATGCGTTTACATTACATGTAGTCAGAATGTCTAGTGCAGCTAAATTAAAGTCATATTACTTATTAAACGTACTAATCATAACATTGTCATTTCACAGATTGGTCAACATTATATTACTGACTAACACTTTGTTTGATTAGCTTTATTAAAAATAGAGTTCTTTGATTTATTAAAATGAAAGAATCCTTTCTTCATTCTTCTCTTGAGCTGGAAAGGAAGCAGTTTAGAAGCGAATGCATGACCTTGAGGCCGTCTCATGCAGCTTTGTACTGTCAGAGGCATCTGTGGAGAGAGGGTAAATAACCTTCGGTGGAATGGCACCTCCGTCACGTTACAATCCAATGTCTTTAGAAAAAAGAGTTGCACTGCACGCCAGTTCATAATTAATGACCTCAAGTCGTTTTACTGCATTTTGCTGATGAGTTTAACACTTATCAGGTCAAGGTCAAGTTAAGTTAAAGTCCCATAGTTGTAACACACAGGTGTGTGGTGAAAATTGTTCTCCACATTTGACTCATCCCCATGGGGAGAGGTGAGATGTAGACACAGCTGCGCTCAGGAACTATTTGGTTGTTTAATTCCCTCAATCCAACCCCTTAAAGCTGAGTGTCAAGCAGGGAAGCATCCGGTCCCCTTTTTAAAGTCTTTGGTATGACCTGATCTCCTAATCTCAGGGGGGATACTCTACCACTAGGCCACTGAGCTGGCTGACTTCAGTACTCCAAGAGCACCACAATACTTCACAGGTGGTAGTTTAGCTTCCACTTTCTGCTCACTAAAAAGTTCTTCTGGGTCCTTGTGGTCTTGCCTGTATGTCCCACATATAGTCTCCCTGTAGTTTCAGCAGCAGCAGGTGCTCCTGACTCTGTTGATGGTGATTAGGACCAAGCAGATTACCATCCTTAATCTTGGCAGCTGCTTCTTCTCCTCCCTGCTACTTCTGCTGGTGCCTGGCTGTCCACTAATAACCTTATTACAGAGATGGGATCAACACACACACACACACACACACACACACACACACACACACACACACACACACACACACACACACACGTACCTGCAGGTACCCGCACTCTGTCACAAAGCAGGCCCATCACTTTCTGACTCCACATGATTAACAGACCCACAGCCTCAATCAGTCAAATGACAAGTTCACAGAACAACCACATTTAACTTGTTATGCTTTTTTTTTCTTATTACCGTGTCCTGTCTGGCTGTGAAGCAAACAGAATTGATGTCTGAACGCTGGTAACAAGCCTTACAGATTTACTCTCAGGTGGAGCATCAAAGCGTCTGCTTTTAATGTCACGCCTGATACTTTAAACTTTATTGTTATTGTTTTTGAATGCTTTGTAATTCCGACCAGACACGGAGTCAGAGGTGAAAGAGAAAGGAAAAACAAAAGGTGGGGAGAGAGGGGGGAAGGGGGTGGGGGGTTCCACAAAAATAAACAAAAATGAACAAGAGTCTGCTTCTAGACCTGCAGAAAGAGACAAGAAAAAAAGCAAAAAAAACAAAACAAAAAAAAAGGGACACAACAACAATACAACATCAAGCTATCACTGCATCAACTTGATGAAGAAATACATAATCAACATTGTTTAACTGAACAATCACACGATAATAAATCACAGTGCATTAAGTGCCCACCATACTCTTAAGACATGTGTTGAACGTGCCCAAGCCCATACTTTTGAGAGCACCATGTGAGCACCTGTGTGTGTACACGCGCTTGTTTATGTAAGGTTTCTCTATAGGAGCGTCCAATAGAGAGTGTGAGGGACCACAGATCTGCCCCCCAAAGATGCGTAAGAGATGGGGGAGCTCCAAGTCCCAGAGATCCAGGCGCTGCCCCAGAACACAGGAACCCCAAGGAGACTGCAACCAGAAAGGCCCCCGCCCCCCTCGAGAGGCACAGAGGATCGTCCCGGGGGGCCAAAAACCAGCAGCCGGCAGAGTCCCGGGAGATATCAGCGGCAAGCCCACAGGCCCGCTCGCAGCCTCCCACCCCCTAGCCGGCTGAGCCCAGGACCCAGCAACCCGGGACCCAGGGGCGACCACCCCCGCCGGGGACCCAGCAGAGTCCAGGGACCCAGACCCCACCAGGCCGCCACCGGGATTGATCAGGCAGACGCCAAAAATCTTAAACCCCCTGACCCGGGAGCCACGAACACTCAAGCAGACCAAGGCACCACACCCCACACCAGGTGTGGCATGGGGAGGGGAGACGAAGATCTATATCATCAAAAGAAGTCCCAGGAGAGGGGAGGAGTCAAAGGCCCCACCTGACATATACAGTCATACACAAACACAGTCACACACTCCCTCCTTCATGTTCACACATGCATATACAACCAAAGACTTACAAAAATGCACGCCGGACACCCACTCGTGCTCCCCATACACACCCTATTCACTCTGGTCCCGGTACTGCTGCACATGGGTTACAACCATCACCAGTTACCAGAGTTTGACCCTTTCTGCTGGGGTGCTGATGAGCAGGCTCCCCCGCCCAACGCTGAGCACAGCAACCCACCACCCCAGACCCCAATCAGATGGCCAGATCTCCCTCCTAGCCTCCAGCCCCAGGAAGCCAAGCAACAACAGAGGTGTGCTAAGACCCCTAGTCTCCCCCCACCTGCTCCAATATAGTGTTGTGTGTTGATGAGGTGTATTCCATGGCTGTGGTGAGCGGGCAGTGCGGGCATTGCCTGGCCTATGCCAGCTGATGCCACCGCACCACCCCACTTGCACCCACAGCCCTCGGTGTCTAAGTGCAGTTTAAAATTGGAAGTGGGCACCAGCACTCGGGAGGAGGATGAGAAATCTCCCTGCCAAGTGCCGTTGAATGTGTTCACTCCCAAGGCCCTAAATGTGTGTTTGTGTGGAATGTCGTCGGTGGAAGTGTATAAGGTGCAAATAAAATTGGGGGGCAGGCTGCCACAGGAATGCGGAAATGGGGTCCATACCCGCACTCCCTGACTTGTCCACCCCCCAAGGTCCTATGTGCATGTTTGTGTGATGATGTCAGGGAGCAGGAGGAGAGAAATATGCAGGGATGGGGAGGAATGGCTGGTTGGGCTTAGCACCTCTGTTGTCAAACCGCCACCCAGGGCATGGAGATCCCAGCCCATCCTGCCAGGGCCCAAAGCAGCAGCATTACAGAGCCCCATGGAGCACGAGGGCACCAACCCAGCCCCACGCCAGCAGAATATCTCTGCCCATCCCTGCATTTGCAGAACTTCCAGAATATATAAGACATAGGACATCCAGGTAAGGTTGGGTCCTCCCCCTCCTGGACCTCCCCGTCCCCTGTGATGGGACAGCAGAGGAGCCAAGGTCTACCCGAGGCCCCTGAACCTGGGCCAGGCACTGCTGCATGTTCCTGCCTTCTTCCCAGCAGCATACATGTCAGGACCCGACCCCCAAGGACCCGCCCAGATCCCCACACGGGGCCGGCCACCCCAACACCCCGAGCCCCCAGGCCCCCACCCAGACCCGCACAGAGGCAATGCAGCTGCCAGGCAGTGGCCCATGGCCGCCGCCAAGACCTCCAAGGGTCCCCACTCACAACCACCAGTAGTCCACCCCCCGAGGCAACCCAAGCACCTCCAGAGGGGGGCAATGGCCCCCCAGTCCCAGACATCCCCTGTGAACCCACCCCCAGGGAACATCCGGATACTCCAGACTCAGACCCTCCACCCCCCCACCCACATCATCCCGCAGGACAAAATCAATGGTCCCCCATCATCGCCATGTGATGGAACCGATCAAAGGAGCCCAGAGAGATTGATTTGAAGTGGAAGCAGAGGCTAAATCAAGTGTAATATGATCTAACAAAAGATTTCTATACTGGTTAATGCAGAGAGTTTCTCTATTTTTCCAATTCAAGAGGATAGTTTTCTTAGCGATGCATATGGCAATCAGAACCACGTGAACCAAAGATGTTTCAATCGGGACATCGTCCAGGTTTCCCAGTAAACAAAGAGAGGGGGTGGTTGGGATATGACATTTCAGAGACTTTGGCAGGTCTTCACATACTCTACCCCAAAATTCCTGGACAGGTGGACAGGACCACAGTGTGTGAATGTATTTGTCAGGAATGTTGTTTGTGCAGTGTGTACAGGTGTCAGACGACACAAACCCCATCTTGAACATCCAGTGACCTGTATAGTGTACTCTGTGTAGAATTTTGTACTGAATTAATAGTAAATTGGAGTGTCTGATAATTTTAAAAGTTTTTAAACAAGTTTGGGACCAGAAGTTCTGGTCAAAGCTGACTGATAGATCCACCTCCCATTTTTCAATAGGGATTGCTATTCTATCGTGTATTTTGGTCAGTTACTTTAGACAGTAGTTTGGGGGTTTGAGATTATAGAAGTCTAATACCCTTGGTGGTGTTTGTAATTCTATTTTATTGAGCTTAAATTTTTGTTTGACTACAGATTTAATTTGGTGGTATTCTAAAAAGCTATTGTTATCTATTCCAAAATGGGACACTATTCTATTAAATTGGATGAAGTCCAATCCTTCATATATGTGTTCCAGGTATAGGATTCCTTTATTTTTCCAGTCCGGAAGGTTCATCATTTTATTATTTTGCAAAATATCAGGATTATTCCAGATAGGTGTGCGTCTGCATGATACTAGCGAAGACTCTGTCATTTTAAGATACTCCCACCATGCTGTCAGATAGGTACTGACACTAATACTTTTGAAGCCTTCATGTTTTCTTATGCTTGAGCTAATAAATGGTAAGTCTGAAAGCTCTATCGTATTGCAAAGTGTCTGTTCTATATCTACCCAGGACTCATCTAGTGGGTTATCTTGCAACCATCTCTGTATATATTGCAGCCTGTTGGCTAAGAAATAATAATAAAAGTTGGGTAAATCCAGTCCTCCTCTGTCATTGGTCTTCTGAAGAGTTTTTAAGCTAATTCGTGGAGGTTTATCCTGCCAAAGAAATTTTGGTAATTGAGGAGTCCAGAGATCTAAACCAGTCAGCTGGTGGTTTGTTTAGGATCATTGAAAATAAGTAATTTATTCTGGGTAAGACCATCATTTTAATTGTAGCAACTCTCCCCATGAGTGATATTGGTAAGGATTTCCATCTTGCAAGATCATCTTCCACTTTCTTTAAAAGTGGAATGTAGTTTAGTTTGGTTAGATCTGCTAACTTGGGAGAGACATTAATTCCCAGGTATGTGATATTCCCTGAATCCAATTGTGTGTTAAGTAAATTGACAAAAGAGAAATTAAATGGTAGAACTGTGGATTTTAACCTGTTTAAAGAGTAATCTGAAACTTCTGAAAAAGAGTTTATCAGTTCTATTGAATGAGAGAGAGATGATTGAGAATTCCGGAGAAAGAGTAAAACATCATTTGCATAAAGACTTATCTTATGTTCTATTTTCTTACACTTTATCCCTTTAATACCTGTTGTATGCCCAATTGCTGCTGCTAGTGGTTCAATAAAGATAGCAAACAGTGAGGGGGAGAGTGGGCATCCCTGCCTGGTCCCCCTGTGAAGACAGAAGCTAGCTGATATTTGGTCGTTCGTCCTGACACGTGCTGTTGGTGAACTGTATAATGTTTGTAGCCAGTTTATGAAGAAGTTCCCAAACCCAAATTTATGTAAAGTTGCAAATAAGATCTTCCAGTTGACTCTATCAAAAGCCTTTTCTGCATCTAGAGATAATATACTAGTTTCTATGTTTCTACTGTAAGAGAAATCTATCAAATTAAGTAATCTACGCGAGTTTCTGGATGACTCTACTTGTTATGCTTCAAATATGATCGTTCATTCTGAGGTTAACCCTCTCAGACTCAAAAGAAGTTTTGATAAAAGGACGAACAACTAAGTCCTTCAGGGGAACTTCTGAGTTAAAAAATGCTCATGAAATACATACTTGGGGTAACCAGGTAGGTTTTAACGTTGCAAATCTGCTGGTGCCTATCTCCAGCGGTCAATGGGCAATCAGGCGGGGTACACCCTGGACAGAGAGCCAGTCCATCGCAGGGCAATACAGAGAAACACAGGACAAACAATCATCCACACACACACCTAAGGACAATTTAGACAGACCAATAAACCTAACAGTCATGTTTTTGGACTGTGGGAGGAAGCCAGAGTACCCGGAGAGAACCCAGGCATGGACAGGGAGAACATGCAAACTCCATGCAGAAAGATCCCAGGCCAGGAAGCGAACCCAGGACCTTCTTGCTGCAAGGCAACAGCTCTAACCACTGCGCCAGCCGAAAGATCTTATTATAGATGGAAAACAGTATCTTAGTATTGTCAGTGTTGGAGCCGATAAGACCGGAATACTATGGAGTCCTTATAGAGAGAAATCTGAGCCGTGTATTAGTCCTTATGAATAGTGAGGCCAGTTTTCCTATATAGCTTTTCTAGCATGGGACCACTACTTGAGACCACTGCAAATGTATTAAAAATATGAGTGAAGGCCCTCTTTAACAAACGCCTGAGAAATGGTTCTTTAATGCTGTTTAGGATTTTTTTAGGAAACATACAAAAATAAACATAGATTTGGTTTCTGAAGCATTACAGACATTTTAATATTTAGCCAATTTATTTCTCTTTGTTCCAGGGGAAAAGAAAGACGGGGCCAATGTGGAGATGCAGCCACTCAAAGAGGACGGAGAACCTGAAAAGAAGAAAAAAAAGCTACCAAAGAAAGAGAAATCCGTCCTGCAGGGGAAGCTGACCAAGCTGGCTGTACAGATTGGCAAAGCAGGTACAAATATAGAATCTACCCATCAGTGGCGCCCCCAAGGGGTAGCCGGGGCACTCCCTAGAAAATTACTGGCCACACCAATGGACAACAATGTCCTTTAATGAATCATATTAATGTTCACATCGTGGAGGAATCAAGGACGACATAAAGGTAGGTTTCATTCACATCTTCAGTCATGTCAACACTGAGCTCTTCTGCTCTGTGTCGCTAAAAGCAAATGCAGTGTCAGCTCAACAAATATAAAAATGTTTGTCACAATTCTACAATTTTAATAAGCAAGGCAAACTAGATTATTACTGAATATTCCTGGGGTCTGATGATTTCATGGACGCTGCACACCGGGGTTGTACCCTCTTAGAGAATAATAAACTGCATTCAAATAAGGCAAAATAGTTTAATAAAAATCAGAAAGCAGAACTAAAAGAGGTTGTTGTGACTTCCACTGTAAGTTATTCTGTACTTTCCTTGTTGTTATGCCTTACTGTTGGTTTCTTGTGGAGAAATAAGTAAAAGAAGTATTCTCCAGAGCAAATTTCTCTTGTTTTGGGAACCTTCTGTTCCACCTTATAACACAAACAGTAATTCACCCATGCACACACATATTTACACGCTACTATCAACTTTGTGTGTATGATCCAACTTCGCTTGTCATCTAGAACCTTCTTGCGCTGATCCGTGAACAGCCATGAAACTCACAGAGCATTAGTGATAAAGTAATGTTCTGCTTTGAAAAATGGCCTGCAGTAACTACATTTGACCACAGTATGTTGTTCTTAATAACTGCACCGTTAACCAAAGGAACAGGGAATAATTCAAAACAAGTCATGGAAAGCAGCTACTGACACAAAGTAGCTTGAATTGTACTTCCAAAAGTATTGGTTTGTCTATGTTGTCTTTGGCAGCCAAATAACTTTGAAAGGCCATAGATAGGCACGTCTGTATTTCAGGTGCTTCTAAGCTCCAACCTTTCTTCCTTCTTCTTATAGGTTACTTCCTGTGTCCATTTTCCCCAAATGTAAAACCAGAGGTTTTCTGGGTCCAGGACCATATTTGCACCATTCACACTTTCAGTGTAACCATCTCAAAGGACAGAAGAGAAGGCTTTTAGATGGCAGGGGACGCATCTTCTAGAAATACCATTTATTTAAACTCTAAATACTTCCACACCCTGAATAAGTGAGAATCAACACCAGCATATTTATTCTGTTTCCAGGGCTGTTCATGTCAACCCTCACAGTCGTCATTCTCATCAATCGCTTCCTGATCGATACCTTTTGGATTCAGGGCCTTCCTTGGACTGCAGAGTGTGTTCCTATGTATGTGCAATTGCTGGTCAAGTTCTTCATCATTGGTGTGACGGTGCTAGTGGTGGCCGTGCCTGAAGGTCTACCCCTGGCTGTCACCATCTCTCTTGCATATTCAGTAAAGGTATGATTCTATTGTCATATACATACCATACTTGTATCTACATACTACATTGCACAGCATGCCAAGCTAAACTCGACACAGATTTCTTAATCCATGGCTCTTGATTTGTGGTATGTCTATACCAGGGTCAGCAACATTTTCCAATCAAAGAGCTATAATTAGCCATTTCCCACAGTAAAGAAAACACTGGTCATTTTGAAAGAATTATCCTGACGCATGCAGATGCGTTGACATTTTAACCATTCCCATCAGAACATCTGAGCATTATACACTGTGCTCAGTGCAGATCGCTGTCATCGCACATGTAAGGTGGACAGTGAGCTGAAGATGTGGAGAGGGGCTAGGAGCACGTTGGTCATAGGCAGCAGCAGAATCAGAGCCACGCGGGAAGATTCCTCCTACTGAAGCAAGTGTTTTCCAAACCCTGTATCTCAGAGAGACTTGTCTCTTAGAAAATGTTCCTGATTATGAAACTTTGGCTGAATAGCACTTGTTCCTGTCTCCAATGTGGCGACACATCCATGAACCTGTCTGAGGAAAGGTCCAGAATCTCATTTCCTCTTCAGCTCAGAAAGCTCCTTTAGAGACATCTGATTACGCGCAAGCAGGTGACCTGTCATTTCAGGTCTTTATCCTTTTTGTTTAGATTTAAAAAAATGACAATCTTTACATGTATAATTGGCATACAGATAAACAATGAATGCAGTAAAATAAAATACATTTTAATTAAATATTCATTATTTTACAAGCAGAGAGCCGCATCAGATGGATGAAAGAGCCAAATGCGGGTCCACAGCCACGGGTTGCCGACCCCGTTCTATACCATACCATACCGCACCATACCACACCATACCATACCATACCACACCAAACCATACCATACCATACCACACCATACCACACCAAACCATACCATACCATACCACACCATACCACATCATACCATACCATACCATACCACACCATACCACATCATACCATACCATACCACACCACACCACACCACACCATACCATACCATACCACACCATACCACACCAAACCATACCATACCATACCACACCACACCACACCACACCATACCATACCATACCACACCTCACCACACCATACCATACCACACCACACCATACCGTACAACACCATACCATACCGCACCATACCACACCATACCATACCACACCATACCATACCATACCGCACCGCACCATACCATACCACACCATACCATTCCGCACCATACCACACCATACCATACCATACCATACCACACCAAACCATACCATACCATACCATACCACACCATACCACACCAAACCATACCATACCATACCATACCATACCACACCATACCACATCATACCATACCATACCATACCACACCATACCACATCATACCACACCACACCATACCATATCATACCATACCATACCACACCATACCTCACCAAGCCATACCATACCATACCATACCATACCATACCACACCTCACCACACCACACCACACCATACCATACCATACCATACCATACCACACCACACCATACCGTACAACACCATACCATACCATACCGCACCATACCATACCACACCATACCATACCATACCATACCATACCGCACCATACCATTCCACACCATACCACACCACACCACACCACACCACACCATACCACACCATACCATACCATACCATACAAAACCATACTATACCACACTACACCACACCATACCATACCATGCTATTGTAGCAACATGAATGGCCTCATTTGTGACCCAAAGGTCACACTTCCTCAGCTGGGTCAAGCTGTCCTGGCTGCACTTATATCTACAGATTATTCATTACAGGAGACGCAAAGTCTGCTGTAAACCATCTTTAATCTGAAATGCCTTACCATATCTTGACTTCCTTTGCCTCTACAACAAGACAAGAATTTTATCACGCTCCAGAAAAATCATTTATAATAAACTATTTTTACTCTTTTTTACTAATTGCCACCGTAAGTTCTTTAAGCCTGGCATTGATCTTTTTATTAGCACATACAGAATAAGAGATAATTTGACCTCTCAAATAGCATTTAAGAGTCTCCCACAGCAGAGAATATGAAACAGAATCATCCCGATTAAAGAACAAGAACTCCTCAATAGAGCTTGAAATACATTCACAACATTCTTTATCAGCCAAAAGGAGAGAATTAAATCTCCTAAGTGGAGGACTACGTTTATAGGTAGAGAGTTGAACATCTAATAGCAGAGGAGAGTGATCAGATATTACAATACCAGAATAGTCAGAATTAGTAACACATGAATTGAGAGTTCTGTCGCTGAAAAAATAATCAATCCTGGAATAAGATTGGTGGACCTGGGAGAAAAACGAAAATTTTTTATTGTAGGGTTGCGAAGTCTCCATGGATCAGCAAGGTCATTCTGTATCATAAAATCTGAAAATGTTTTAGACATAGATGATGGAGTCAATTTACGAGGACCAGAACGATCCAAGCTTGGAACAAAAACACAATTCAGATCACCACCATAAATAAGCAAATATGTATTCAGAAAGGGGATGTTACTTAGTAATCTATTAGCGAATTCAGCATCATCAAAATTCGGGGCATATAAGTTTACCAACAAAACCTTATTCTGCATTAGGGTGCCAGCAACAATGATGTATCTACCGTTCCCGTCAGTGATAACATTGGTAGAAGAGAATTGGACTTTCTTATTGATGAGAATGGCCACTCCTCTAGCTTTCGAATTAAAATTTGAATGAAAAACCTGACCTACCCAAGGACAATATAACCTATGTTGATCCTTAATACGGAGATGAGTCTCCTGTAAAAATGCTATGTCAGAATTCAGACGTTTCAAGTGAGTAAAAACCTTAGATCTCTTAACAGGGTTACCCATACCTCTGATATTCCAACTAATAAACCTAAGAGGCATACCTGACCCAGCAATGCTGGGGTCTATATTACCATTAACCATTCATAAAAAGGAGAAAGAAAAAGACAAAACCAAGATGCAGGTGGCCATGAAGAGCCAAATGGAACAGCCCCCCCCCCAACCCCCCCCCCCCCCCCCCCCCCAACACAAACACACCCCAAGTCTCCACAAAACGAAACAAAGGAGACAGCAGTGTACCCCAAAGTAGCAAAAATGGTTCACAGAAGTGATTGGACTAACTGGCGTCTAAATACAAAATAAAGGCGAGAGAGGGAACAAGAGAGAGAGAGAAAAAAAACCACAACCTCTCACCAACTTCCCTACAGTATAACAGTGTGCGCTCAACAACATACCACCTAGTCCTATGAACTCTAGAGTATAACATATAATTCAGTATCATTAGTTAACAATGAAAATAAAAGGAACCAGCACACCAACAGTATAATAACTGGCACAGCGGTCTAAGAAAACAATGCACAGGTGGCGTTAAACCTAACGAGAGCGTGAGCACTTAATTACATTACAGCATCAAACTAAGGGGCTATCGAGGCTCACCCAGTGATCAAAGTTTTAACATAATCACTGGCCTCCTCTGCTGAGACAATGTCCCTCTCGACACCCTTATATGTGATGTGGAGTCGTCCTGGATGAAGCAGGCCGTACCGGACGCCTTCAATGCCACAGTGTTGCTGCCTGACCGTGTTGAATGCAGCACGAGCCTGTGCCATCCTGACGGTGTAGTCGGGGAAGACTGAGATGGTTTGGTCTCCAACTTTAATCTGTCGGCGTTCTCTAGCACGTCGTAAAATGTCAACACAGTCAGTGTGGAAGTGAAACCTGCATACAATAGCTCGTGGACGGTCGCCAGGTTTAGGTGCAGGCTGGAGGGTCCTGTGTGAACGATCCAAAAGCAGCTCCTTCCCCAGGTCGAATGCTTCTTTTAGCAAGGAGGCTACGGCAGCAGTGGTGGACGTGTCAGGGCCCTATGGTACTCCTAATATCCTAACATTGCTGCGCCGCGACCTGGACTCCAAGTCTTCACACTTGTTCTCCAGCTTGGCTACATGAGCAGTGAGGCTCTTGATAGTATTTTTCATCTCAGCAACATCATCAGAGCAGTCAGTCAGTGCATGCTCCATCTCCTTGACCGTACCTTTTAGCTCGGACATGGTAGAGTCATTGGCAGCTTTATCGATCGCCAGCTGCGTCTTCACCGCCTGCAGGTCGAACTTAATGGTGGACAAAGCATCACACAGAGAGTCCTGAAGTTCCTTTTTAAAAATGTCAGCAATATCATTCCTCAACGAAGCAAGCAACTCAACCTTGAGAGCCTCGATATCAGGATTAGCTTGGCACAAGGGAAACTTTGCAGGAGACGACGGCTCACTTGAGGGTGTGGCCGCAGTTTGCAAACCAAGCTTCAGTTGTGTTTGAGTAGTATTGCAGGTTTTAACATTTTTTGCTGCCATTTTATGCCGAGCCGATTAAAACGTCTCAACAAAATAATTCAAAAATCAAAATTAGGACAAGAAATATGGTCAAAAAAAGCGCAAATTAATAACAATTTAGTCCAAGTCGGCGGGAGCTCTTAGACTTGCGTCCTACTCCATCCTCAGCCGGAAGCCAATTCAGGGATGGGATTTCTTGATGAAATCTCCGGCAAAACGCTTTAAAACTGGTGAGGAGAAGCGAGACAGTTCGAAACAGTAGGAAGCAGAGAAGCGTGTGCATAGGTGGAATGATTCTTGGCGGTTTAAAGAAGACGGGAGGCACAGAGAATGGCCGTGTTCGAGTTGAGCAGCGGCTCACCTGGAAAACAGACGAGAGCAGACGGACGCAGCAGGGGGAGTGGCTGAAAGCCGGACAGATTTCCCTGCATGTGTAGCTCGGGGGTGATGACGGCCGAAGATATCGCGTTAGCGTTCACACTTGTTCAATTTTCAATATTAATTCTGGTGCCTGTTAGCAGCTGAAACACATCCTCACGTGCTTGTGGATATCATATATTCTATATGAAATCATGACTGTAATAATAACTAAAGGTTATCAGCTGTAGATTTAGTGTGCTCATAGGAAACGCGACAAAAGAACACAAAACACATTTCTCTTTATGGCCTATATAGTTGTCATCATCAACATAACATGATTCACAGAATACATGTGACCAACTAACATTTCATGTTCTATCACCGGATGTTTGGATCAAAATATGAACCAATCAGATCTTAGATCAGATGAGAGCCTGGTGTTTCCCGTCATGCCCTAGGTTTTGCAGCCGGTGGAGAGCAACTGCAGCACCTTGCTCCAAAATCTGTGGCCGCCTTGATCTCACGAGGTTATCGTTGCCTACGTATGCATGACGTCAGAGCAAGTCGGCGTCAAGTCGGACACAAATCTAACCAGCATGAACTGCTCGCCGATCACCACTGGTCTAATCTGCGCAGAACTGGGTTATCTCGAACACAGCCAATGGCTCGAGTACAGCAAAGCGGAGTTGGTGATGTACTGTGTTGTATGCCAGAAGTATGTGACGACAAAATCGAGTTTTGTTGAGGGAACAAACAAATTCAAACTTGAATACGTTATTATGTTTGTGAATGTGTACAAAATAAAGGTTTATTACATTTAAAATGGTTCAGTTGTTATTTTGACTCGCTTTGGCAGCTGACCAGCGGGGCCGGTAGATTCTTGGCGGGGCCGGTAAACATTCAGAGTTACCGGCCCGGCTGGCCGGTTTGTTTTGAAGTTAATGTCCACCCCTGTCAGACCCTCCACCCCATCACCCACATCATCCCGCAGGACAATATCAATGACCCCCCATCTTCGCTATGTGATGGAACCATACAAAGGAGCCCAGAGAGATTGATTTGAAGTGGAAGCAGAGGCTGTATCAAGTGTTATATGATCTAATAAAGATTTCTATACTGGTTAATGCAAAGAGTATCTCTATGTTTCCAATTCATGAGGATAGTTTTCTTAGCGATGCATATGGCAGTCAGAACCATGTGAACCAAAGATGTTTCAATTGGGACATCGTCCAGGTTTCCCAGTAAACAAAGAGTGGGGGAAGTTGGGATATGGCATTTCAGACACTTTGACAGGTCTTCACATACTCTACCCCAAAATTCCTGGACAGGTGGACAGGACCACAGTGCGTGAATGGAATTGTACAGGTGTCAGATGACAGAAACCCATCCATCCATCCATTTTCTGAACCCGCTTTTGTCCACGCAGGGTCGCGGGGGGTGGGGGGGGGTGGGGGTGGGGGGGGGGATGGGGGATGGTGCCTATCTCCAGCGGTCAATGGGCAATCAGGCGGAGTACACCCTGGACAGAGAGCCAGTCCATCGCAGGGCAACACAGAGACACACAGGACAAACAATCATGCACACACACTCACGCCTAAGGACAATTTAGACAGACCAATCAACCTAACAGTCATGTTTTTGGACTGTGGGAGGAAGCCGGAGCACCCGGAGAGAACCCACACATGCACAGGGAGAACATGCAAACTCCATGCAGAAAGATCCCAACTTCAGCCTCTTTAGAATAGTCTTGGACCTTCTTAATTTTAGAGATGTGTGTAGCTAGCTCAAAAAATATTTCTCAGGGTTTGATTTAATCTTTTGGCAGAAAATGATGAAGGACAACAACTTGGTACGTCACCTGGACGCTTGTGAGACAATGGGGAATGCAACAGCCATCTGCTCTGACAAGACGGGAACATTGACCATGAACCGAATGACGGTGGTGCAGGTCTACTTCGCTGGGCAGCTATACAAAAAGGTGCCAGAGCCTGACCTCATCCCTGCCAAGATCCTAGACCTGCTCACCCTTGGCATTGGGGTCAATTGTGCCTACACCACCAAGATCATGGTGAGCATAAATCATAGACATTTTATTCAGATAGCTATGGGGGTGTATTTAGTTCAGTCTGTTTTCCTGAAGTCGGACATATTTTTGGGGATTTCAACTGATGACTGGCTGGATGAATTATCAGTATGCACAATACTTTAGAGGAAAGTCCTAGTACCTGCCTGGTACACTGAGAAATACAATGCTGGCCCACTTAAAGCTATGATTGCATGATGTGAATAAATATTCTTTCTGCTTCCTGCAGCCACCAGAGAGAGATGGGGGCCTTTCCCGCCAGGTCGGAAACAAGACAGAATGTGCCTTATTGGGATTCAGCCTTGACCTTCACCGAGACTACCAGGCCATTCGAAATGAAATCCCTGAAGAGAAACTTTTTAAAGTATACACCTTCAACTCCGTTAGGAAGTCTATGAGCACTGTGCTGAAGAACAGTGATGGCAGCTACCGAATGTTCAGCAAAGGAGCTTCTGAGATTCTGCTGAAGAAGTAGGTTCACTGCTTCTGCTGAGGTAGCTCTGAGCTCCATCAGATACGGACCACATGAATGTCATCTGGTTTCAGGTGCTGTAAGATCATGACAGCAAGCGGTGAGGCCAAGTTTTTCAAACCCAAGGATCGAGATGAGCTGGTGAAGAAGGTGATTGAACCAATGGCATCAGAGGGGCTGAGGACCATCTGCCTGGCCTACAGAGAATTCCCCGCAACTGAAGGAGAGCCTGACTGGGACAATGAAGCAGAAATTCTTGCTGGACTCATATGTATTGCTGTGGTTGGCATTGAGGACCCTGTAAGACCTGAGGTATGTTTTGTATCCAGTAAAGAGCACATTCAGATACTGGGCTGTAGGAATCAAAAAAGCCGTTAGTGTACTTGTTAGTACCTTTTATTAGTAGCTTTTGGAGATCAGTCTGTTACTGCTGGTAGCAGCCCTGGGGCCTCATTTACAAACTGCACTAATGCACAGATCTGTGCTTATTTCATGCATATGTAACCCTGGACGCAGTTAGATAACTTAAGATCAGGAATGTTTAGATAGACCAGCAGCTAGGCTCGGCAGGATTACAATAGGAACTAAGGTGGGTGCAAAAGGAAACGGCAGGAGGCAGGAAATGAGCAAAAATAGAAAATATTTAGTTAGAAAAATGTGAAGTGAGAATACAGTTTTAACAATGCAACACTCAGATCAACAACTCTGAGCCGGCCCAAAAAATAAACAAAATAAAACCCCAGTCTTATTTTGGACTCAATAGTTGAGTTGTCCTTTTAGTCATTAGTCAAGTCAAAGTGTCTTTCAGTTTCAGTTCTTTCTGGTTCAGTGGTTTGAGTTGTTTGAGTTGTTACCACTTGGTGTTCACATTCGGTGAGAAGAGTGATGGGTCTTCAATCAAAGTGTCTTTGGGTTCTGGGCAAAGGCTCACCATCTCCATCCGGAGAGAATCCAGGAATCCGATCCAGTTCTTAATCGGCAAGGATAAAAACTTAGCCTGCACAATAATAATGAAATTATTGTACATAACTAAAACTCAATTTCTATTTCTTTTCACAGCTATAGCTTAATTTTGTATCTCCAGTTCTTATATTACAACAGCAATAAAATACATGCATGTTTTCTTCTTAGTTCAACTCAAAATACCTCAAGTTTTTTTGTTCCAAAGCATAACATGGAATACATACAACTCAACAATCTCATCAAGTAGTATGGGTTTTATACCAACGCTATTCTTTTAAATGTATCCTTTAAATCGGTAAAACCCTACCTGGGTTACCAGGATTAACATTTACAAAAGGACTTTTGTAAACGTTCACACAGTAAACTATTAGAAGTACATTTAACATTCAACAAACATTACATTCAGTCAAAATAAAGAGTGCAAAAAGAACTAAAAGTGCTTCCATAAATCAGTGGGTTAACCAAAATAAAGTTTTCACTGCTTTTGAACAGAAAAATCCACCCTCGGTTCGGCGGTAACATAATGCTAAGTTTAGCATGAAGCTAGCATGTTTTCTAGGCTAACAATTGATTTTACCCAAAAAATAACTATTTTGGTTAAAAAAAAATAGCCGTGTCAAACTACTGGTGCTAAAAACCCCATGACCGACAGATATCTGACATTGTGGATTGGCTGATGTTGTGTTATTTTGTAATCACAATGTTTACAAGGATTCTAGGCTGCTTTGCTTATTCAGGGGGAAACCCCCCCCCCCCCGAATTCCGGAATCTGCTTTGCCTTTAGCAAACTTTAGTATCAGTATTTGTGTTCCGGGAACGTTTGATGTACAAATTAAGCACGGGTCTCTGGGTTTGGTTACGTCCTTGTTAACGCCAGATTCCATTGCAGAGCTGATTCAGTCGGCCAGTTGCTACATGCTGGCATCTTCTAAATTATTCTTAGTGTTCATTATTCCTATTGATTCTGGGACGGCAAGTAATCTATAAGCATGCATTAGTTCTTCATAAATTTAATTATCTCCATTTCTTCTTATGGTTTGCTTGACTTTTTTGTTCCCACCAGGTTCCAGAAGCCATCAGAAAGTGCCAGCATGCCGGGATTACTGTCCGTATGGTAACCGGAGACAATATCAATACCGCCCGAGCCATCGCTACCAAATGTGGCATCCTTCATCCTGGAGACGACTTCTTGTGTTTGGAAGGAAAAGAGTTCAATCGTCGGATCCGTAACGAGCTGGGCGAGGTCAGATACAACGGGAGACAGATTTGTGTAAAGCTAAGGTTAAGTTCATAGCTCTTCCTTGCAAATCAAATACATATATTTGGCATCTCACTGGCTCTTCAGATTGAACAGGAGCGTATTGATAAGATTTGGCCCAAACTGAGAGTTCTGGCTCGATCATCCCCAACGGACAAACACACTTTGGTCAAAGGTAGGGGCTCAGTCAGATCGAAGGGTCACACAGAGCAAGCTCAACTAAGATCTCCTTCCACATCTGCTTTCCCTCACCTTTGTCTGTCCGCTGTGTTCTCAGGTATCATTGACAGCACAGTCCTGGAGCAGAGGCAGGTCGTCGCTGTAACAGGAGACGGAACAAATGATGGTCCTGCCCTCAAAAAAGCAGACGTTGGCTTTGCTATGGTAACCTCCATCACTGATTACACCAAGCACACATTTCTGTAGAGTCAATAGGTAACAGTGAAGAAAATGTGAGGTTTATAATAGATTCAATGTACACCGTGATCTTCAGGGCATCGCAGGGACGGATGTAGCGAAGGAGGCGTCTGACATCATCCTGACAGATGACAATTTTACCAGCATTGTCAAGGCCGTAATGTGGGGCAGAAACGTCTACGACAGCATCTCAAAGTTTCTACAGTTTCAGCTTACGGTCAACGTAGTTGCTGTCACCGTGGCCTTCACTGGAGCTTGCATTATTCAGGTCAGATTCACTTCAACACGTCAGCTGTCTACAGCTAGCATGGACCCAGCCACCAAATCTATTAAACAGTCCCTCCAGCTTTTCACAGACATTTTCATGATTGCTGAGACCCAAAATGTCTGATCTACGTTCCAATCAAAGTTATGATGTTTAAAACTACGTTCCATACAACGCCAAGAAAAAAGATCGAATGGAACTAGCTGCTTGTGTTCCACGTTTCTCTGTGTTTATTTCCAGGATTCTCCTCTAAAAGCCGTGCAGATGTTATGGGTCAACCTCATCATGGACACCTTCGCCTCTCTGGCTCTGGCCACTGAGCCACCCACTGAGGCCCTGCTGCTCAGGAACCCATACGGCCGCAAGAAGCCGCTCATTTCCCGGACTATGATGAAGAACATTCTGGGACATGCAATCTACCAGATGACAGTGATCTTCACTCTACTCTTCGTTGGTGAGTCAGAACACCGCGTCCTCAAGGCCTGACCATAGAGCTGTTTAGTGAAACCACAGATCAGGAAGTGCTGTTGAAATGGTGTTCTTCCTGAAAGATTCCGGTGGTATGCTTTAGTCAACGTTAATGAAACAGATCACACCCATGCCGTCATTCTCTCTCTGTCACAGGTGAACGGCTATTAGACATCGACTCTGGCAGAAACGCTCCTCTCCACTCTCCGCCATCAGAGCACTTCACTATTGTGTTCAACACATTTGTCCTCATGCAGATCTTCAACGAGCTCAATGCACGTAAAATTCATGGAGAGCGTAATGTCTTTGAAGGCGTTTTCAACAACCCCATCTTCTGCTCCATCATCCTGGGAACGCTTGTTGTGCAGGTAACCTTCCGGCAGGTTTTTGATTTTCAGATAAAAGCTTCCTCTGACACTGCTCTGTTTCTCTTGCAGGTGTTGATTGTGCAGTTAGGGGGTAAACCATTCAGCTGTGCATCCCTCACGATTGAGCAGTGGCTGTGGTGTGTCGTCCTGGGAGTTGGCAGTCTTCTATGGGGACAGGTCAAGAAAAAGAAATACGTTCAAATTTTAATTTTAAAACTAACAGAGAAAATGGAGCTGCTGGCCACTACAAGAACATCGTTTGACATTCTAGCGAGACTCATGTCATGTTTTACTAGACCCCGTAATAACCTTCTAGACTATATTACAAAAACGGGAAGTGAGTGGTGCTAAAGTGTCTTTTAGCAGCAGCCTGTTGTCATCTTTGAAAAACAACCAGATCAGGTGGTGTGAGGATGTCGTCTTTGACTGGTGTGTAATGGTTGTTCATTCCCAGCTGGTGTCCAGCATTCCAACCAGCTGGCTCAAGTTCCTGAAAACTGCAGGTCACGGCACACAGCAGGAGGAGATCCCGGAGGAGGAGCTGGAGGAGATGAAGGATCAAGATGAGATCGATCATGCCGAGATGGAGCTCAGGAGGGGCCAGGTGCTCTGGTGCCGAGGCCTGAACCGCATCCAAACACAGGTGTGGCTTAAAAATGAAAGACCACAGTTCTCAACACCATGTCTTCATGGGTGCTTGGACTACTCCCTTTATTCAGCAGCAAGCCAGGCTGCACTAGGCCGGATTCAGCTTGCCTAAAGGGCTGCAGCTAGATTCTCGACAGGCACCAGAAGGCGGTATCATATCACGCCTGCCCTGGTTACTTTACATCGGCTCCCATATTTGCTTCAGAATATGATTTAAGACGCGTCTTTGTTTTTAAGTCCCTGCAGGGTAGTGCGACTAGAGGAGGCAGGGCCCAAATCTGCAGAATGGCCTTCCACTCGAGGTTAGACAAGCACGTTGTAATCAAAAATATAATAACGGCCAAAAATGTAACAAATTTGACCTTTTAAATGTAATAATAATGTAACACCTTGGCCATAATGTAATAAAAAACGTGAACCAATAACATAATAGAGGTGGCGCCTCAAGGGATAAACCATCAACATCAACCATCACCTTTCCTGGAGGGGCCACCCGATAGGATAGTGGGAGGGTTTTGTCATTTATTTCCAAAAAATATGTATTTGCTTCTTCTTCTCTGACTGTATGGCGGGCTGCCCCGTTGAATGATTTCCGTAGCAATGAAGCCTTCATGTTGTCTGTTGCTCTAAGTGGTCCTAGCCCTGTCTAATTTCATGTGGAGACCTTTCGAAAGACAACCGAAGATTCCGCCCCACCACTGAGCTCTTGTCAGTGGGTCATGGCCACACTATATTTTTACATATATAGGATGTATTGTTCCAGTGTTGTAGATGAAAACTCCCTTTTTTAAGAGAAAAACTTCAAACCAGCATTAAAAAGAACCAGAGTCAGTAAAGAAATGAGCCAAGCGAGACAGACATTTAATCTGGACTTAATTTAGTTGAGATTTGAAGTCAGAATGAACACAAACCAGAAGAAGACTTGGATGTAAATTAACTAAAATGTCTCTTTCATGGGTCCTGAGTTACGTTTCTCTTTTGTCTTTTAGATCCGTGTGGTGAATGCCTTCAGAGACAGCGTGTCTCCATACGAAGGTCTGGAGACACCCGAGTCTCGCAGCTCCATTCACAACTTTATGAATCACCCTGAGTTTCGGATTGACGACTCAGAAACTAAAATTCCTCTGATTGATGAGAACGAGGATGAGGATGAGCCCCCCACTAAACGAAACTCTGTCATCCCTCCACCTCTTACTGGACTCTCCAACTTGCCCTCTCTCCCATCCTCACCCAACCAGAACAACAACGCCTTGGACCGCATCATACCATTGCATAGAGATGACTCGAGGTCTGGTTTAATCCCACCCAACTCAGCAGGGCTGCCGCCGTGTCCGGGAAGCCCCCTGCACAGTCTGGAGACGTCGCTCTGAATCCCTCCCCCCCACACACCTCCACTTTGTGTTGTGAGGGTTCAAAAACCTGGTCTAAAGGGACTGATTGGTTTTAGAGTCCAGGAGGCAGAAAAGTCTCCAGACCTGATTTGTGGTGTTGTTCAGAGACTTCCTGTTTCTTTTTCAGTAGACACGAACTCTGCAGTTGTTGTTTAGGAAAAGTGTTTGTGAAGTGAGTTTGTTATGTGGACATAATGTGATGATGTAGTCGGAGTTTCTTTAAATACTCACGTTCTCAGCCTGTTAGCTGGCAATTGGAGCTGCTAGTGCTGAGTTTACTGAAATGTTTAGTTCAGCTTGAATGACGGCAGGTTTCTAGAGACAGAGGGTGTTTCTCAATGCCAAGGAACCTCGCCTTGATGTCTTGGCCCCGCCCCGGTTGCCTAGGAGATACGTCATTGGGAGCCGCCAAGATGTGTTCCAATGTTCATGTTCTACCGAGGCGTGTGTTCTCCGTTTGTTAGCCGTTTAGCTAGCTGAGCAAGGATACACGGGAGGTGTCTTGTAGCCTAACCTTGGTCAAAAATGACCCGCAATACACCGCAGTATTTTCAAAAAGACGGCGGATCAGAAGCCGGCAGCTACTTCGGGGACAATTTTCAAGTTTAAAAGTAAGTCAGCTAATTTAAAATGTATTTTTTTGATCCAAAGAAGTTATCTATTGTTGGTTAGTTGCTTATTAGTTGCAGCTTCGGTGGCTAGTGGGTAGTAACTCACTTATTTTTTAATTTAATAAATGTATACACAATTAAAAAGTAAAAGGCTCGTTGTATATTTATACTGAAACTAATACGTATAAAATATAAAGTTATCTCGCGTGTCACGTGACGTTAGGTGACCACCGTGGAAACCGCGGTCACGTAATGCAAGTCTGTTCCATTTTACCGTTTTCTTTAACCAAGGAAGGACAGTGTCCTCATAAGCAACGTGCCTGGCCTCGCAAGACATCGCCTCACAAGGCCAGGCGCCTTGACATTGAGAAACACCCCATGTTTGTTAAGTCTTCTATACAGTATCTTATATTTTTTTAACTTTTAGGTTGTTGCTATTTGAAAAGACGGAAAACAAATTCTAAAAAGTGCTTCATAATCCACATTTGCTGACATAATTAGATAAAACATCTTGTGACGGATGAACTCATTGGACACCATTTTCAACATGAAAATATTAAACAAGGTGAAATCAGCTGAGTTGTAACTTGAAACCCCAGCAGCAGGCTAAGTGGAGTACCGTTTTCCATAAGTACAACTTAAATCCAGTCATGGTAAAAGGTGAGAACAAATTGCATTGTTAGGAAGGTTTACATGTGCTGTTTTACCAGCTGGTAGACAAAAACACATGGCCTTGTACAGTTTGGATCATTATTAAACACAATTTTTACCAAAATACATGATGGCATAACAAAGTCCACCCTTGCTACTTCATTGGGATTAGGAGTGAAGAGATGTCTGGAGCTGCAATGTAAATGTTTCTCTTAGCAGAAGTCAATGGTTAGCACTCATCTGGAGTATACAGGTGTGTGTTAACGCCAAGGAGGAGAAACAGCTGATGTTTCAGTCTGGGACAGGTTAGAAAGACTCTTCCAAACAATCTGGAGACAATCATTCTACAGTGTGCAAATATGACAAAGCGCAAAAAATAAAGTGTTTAATGTTGTCAATTTGCCTTTGTTTACAAAATTAGGGGAGACACCAGTCTTCTCTGCAGGTCTTTTGACCCGCCCATGTGCTCGGAGGTTTCCACGTTCCATGTGGGACCCGCACCAACACCACCTAGCCGGAACTGGCCCAGATGTAGAGGTCCACTTCCAGTAGGACAAGCCTGGAAATTCTCCACTGGGACGTGACCAGGAGGTATCCTAAACGGATGCCTGAGCTCGCCTCAGCTGAGTCCTGTTGATTCGGGAGAGCAGAGGCTCTACTCCAAGCCTTTCCTGGATGATGACGTTCCTAACCATTCCAAAGGTGGCCACAGCCACCCTTCAGGCTGCTTGTGTCTAACATCTCACAGTTTTGGTCATGATCCACATCATGGCTCATAGCGGAGGGTTGTAATGGAGACGAACCAATAAGCAGAGACTTTTGTTTGAACCAAGTTTTCTCTTCACCACGAGAAAATGGAGCAGAAATGAAAACTTGATGCTTTCTGATTTCCCATCTAAAGTCATAGTGTAAGGGCTAAAATTCTGTTGCAACCAGGCATTAAACCCGGGTTCACATCAGCAGATGAAGAGTTCAGCCCCATGGACAGAACTACAACTCTCTAATTTTAGTGGATTTCATTAAAAAATGTGCTGCAGTGTTCATAAAACAGCACACATCTGAAGAGTTTCACATCCAGTTTTATTGTGGGCTCATTGTGACAACATCTTGAACAAATACAGCATGTTGTTAGGACTGCTGCACCCTGTTGGAAAGCAAAGACATGTTAAAGACAGATCATTTTTTTTATTCCCGGGGGGGCTGGGGGGGGGGGGGCTAGACACAAAATAATTGAGAACCACAACCCTCACAAACCCTAGAGGTCAGTGTAATTATGACAATAACAAGTATACACACAGATCGGGGAAGGCAGCACTAGTCTTGGACGAACCCTGTCCAGCCTATTTTAGTTGTTTCCCTGCTCTGACATGCCTGACTTTACTAAAGTGATCAACAGGCTTCAGCCGTCATTCAGGCTCTGCAGAAGCCTGTTAAACAGCTGCTGTTTTTGACCAGAGAAACCACTAAAATATGCTGCATAGTGGCACTCGAGGACCAGGGTTGCACATCCTGATATAAGAGATGGCAAGCGCTCTGTATTTAGTTTTTATCCAAAAGGGTTCAAACTAAAACAACTGGACATCTTCTTCTTGAAGACGCTTCGCTTCTCATCCAAGGAGTTTGTCGGATGAGCAGCGAGTCTTCAAGACACCAAAGAACCTTCGCTATTTAATGTCCTCGATATCTGGCAGACTGACTGATTAAGTTGCAATAATTGCATTTTTTTAGACTACACACCACTACATGTGCACTGTATTACTATGTAATGTGTCTTCAAGCTACCAACAACATTTAGTTATGTGTATTTGTAACAGCAATAAATAATACTCAAATATTATGTCCAGTGATACGATATGGAGTCACTTCCAATCATTTTCCTTTGAAAGAAGATGGTGATGGTGAGAAAACTAAATGTAGGCAGGATAGCAGCTGACCCCTCTGACCCTGGTCATGGTCTGTTTGATACTCTACCCTCAGGGAGGAGGTTCAGGTCCTGACAGACTAGAACTTCATGGCACAAAAACATTTTCTTCCCCTCTGCTGTCAGACTCCTGAACAACAAATAACCACTTTAACCACATAGATCTACACCAGTCACCGACATTCCTGCTTATGACCGATTGCTTTTCTTGCCATGTTCTCTAGGTTGATTATTTCTGGTGAATACTAATCTACTTATTGCCTGACTCGTGTATGTTTGTACCTTGCCACTGAAACAAACTCCTGGTAGACGACTCTCTCTCCTACATGGCAACAAACCTGATTCTGGTTCACTTCAGAAGCTACACAAACTGCATGAATTGTTCATTCAGGACTAGCTGTGAGGGAAGACTTTAAAGGGTATATGCAATATTATAAGTACACAAACACCAAATATACTTTAGAGCAAGCTGACGTTCCTCCAGGATGTGCTCCAGCATCTACTCGTCAAACGGTAAAACACAACAGTTTTAACAGTAGCTAATGGGAAAAATACAAACTCATGTGTGACACGGCCCAAAAAGCCAGCCTCAACCTTTCTGTAATTCTACTGTTTAAAAAATCTTTACTAGTTTGCGTGCCCCTGCACGTGCACGGATTATAGAAGCAAGAAGAAGGGTCGACCCGACGAACCAGCCGACCTCTGAGCCATGGCCCCACATGTAAGCTGTCCCAGGAAAAAACCAATAAAAGCTGCCGTCTCACTGAAGGACCGTCTGAGACATGGCTGGGACAACTGTGCTGAACTCGGACGAACACACACACACAGTGGGCTGTACTCACTGAGGTTCTGCGTTTCTTCAGCAAAACAGGGACATTTTCGGATGCAAACGGCACACGGAACCAAACCAGAACCGCTCAGAATCACGCTGCAGCACAGCGGATGTTTTAAAAAGGTAATCTAAGGAAGTTCTAAACTGCATACGATTGACTTCTGCCTTTGGTTTTCCTGTTATGTAACATTGGTGCTAAACTAAAGGCTTGTTAGCTAAAGAGTTAGCTTAAAATGAGAGTTGCCGGTTCTAGCAAGCAGTTACCGGAACGCGTCCTTTCAAAATAAGACAGGCTGAAATTAAGCTCTGGTGCTAACAACAGTTATCCTCATTTGAATGCGGTGAAACGACCAGCTGCACCTCCGTGCTATGAACCTGTTTCCAGCTCCACAGATGACGACGTAAGCAACGTTACTTACGAAGCTAATAGCCCAGACGAAGCCATCTGAGATCTGCGGCGTTGGGGCGGCAAGGCAGCAGAGTCCCGGGAACGCGCTAACACCACCATGGCGACGCTTCTGGCTTTGGAGATGATCGTGTTTCTTTTAATTACGTAGATTTACTTATTTACTTCAACCCATCTGATTTTAATCAGCAAGTGATTAACAGGCTTCCGCGGAGCTCGATGAGCTGAACGGATGACTCAAGTGTGCTGGAGCAGGGAAACAACTAAAACATGCTGGATGACAGCCATCAGGGAAGGGAGTTGCCTACCCCTGATCTAAAGTACGTTGGTAATGTCTCTGGTTTCTGTAAATGATAACCTTCCTCATCAAACGGCCCACAGGTACAAGAGTGGAGGTTTCTTGGGGACCTCTAGGTGGAGCTGGTGTTCCAGCTGTGGGCTGCAGCCCAGTGGTTAAGAATGTGTGTACCAGAACCAGTCTAGCACTAAAATTACTAATGTGTAGCTAGAAACCAGCTGTGAAGAATGGAAATCGTACTATCAAGAAAAATTAAGCATACATGTGGTTTTCCATATTGTAAACATTCAGAAACATTTAGACAGACAGACAGACAGAGAGAGAGAGAGACAGACTGACAGACAGGCATTCGCATTTTGTCCTTACTGTTCAACATTTGTACAGTGTGTTGAGTCTAGTGATGTCATTGCGGCTCATCTGGGTGGCCGTTCCAAAGGGAACATTTGGGTCAGGAATGGGAACCATTGTAGGCTGGTTGTTTGCAGAGAACGCGTATCTGGAATAAATGCAATGAGTGATTTGCTTCTGTTGAGAACAAACAAACATTTATAAATGTTTCCTAAAACAAAATAGAAATGTAAACTTGTAAACTGTAAATCCATTTGAAAGTAAAAATATGTGTTGTGCTGTTGGTTATAACCTCTCCCCCAGCGGGCCTGTGGCCTCCACTTGGCGGGACATGTCTGAAACACCTCACATGGAAGGCATCCTTACCCGACCATTGCACCTGGAGCAGCTGCAGCTCTACTCTGAGTTTCTACCTCCCCATCCCAGAGTCACGGTGCAGGGGAAGCTCATTTAGGCCGGCTCAATATTTAATCTCTGCTTGGGTCTCCTGGGGGTGAAACTCATTCCCAGTCTGGGGTTCACCACAGACAGAAGTCTTCATCCCAGCTGTGTAGGACTTCTTCTACTATAAATGCTACAGTGCCAGTTGGAGGTCCCAGTTTGATGAAACAGAAACACATATCCCCTCCATCCTTCACAGTTGTGTTTATAATGAGTTTTTTTCTATTTCAGAGACATTTTAACACCCATTCTCATCCACTTGTTCATGTGACTGCCACCTCTAAACTCGTTTCTTGTCATTTCTGTCCATGAATAAAACTCTTGCTGCATCTCTTTTCTCCTCCGGTCACTGGTGAATAAAACGCTGATATTTTCAGAGTTAGTCCAAGAGGTAGTCTTCAAGCTGTCGCTAGACATTGTAGGCTCTCTCTCTCTCTCTCTCTCTTTTTTTTTTGAGTGGGCAATGGCAGTGATGTTGACAAATTTAAAGGAAGTGGCATCCTGACCATTCATAAGCTTGTGTTCTCCGTCTGGTTTGACGGGTGTTTAGAAAATTAGGCTTAAGCTTAGACGTTTGTCTAGAAAAGTCAGATTCTCCTCTCTAGCACTCTCTCACCCTGGGACAGACATGGTGTGAACACTACCCGTGGTCCTTCTTTAACCCATTACTGATTTGCAAGTCCAAGGATACTGATCCCAGTCTCCACGCAATGCTGCACTGGTGTGTCTGCTAAGATAGCACCACAACATCCAAGGCCACAAGGAACTCTGCTTTAATTCCCATCATGTCCTGAAGCCCTGCAGCTGTCGGGTTGCTTAAGAAAAAGAATCGCAGACCTGCAGCTAAGGGTCTTTTAGTTTCATGTGCACTTTTGGACCCTTTACGCTCAAACACTGTCATGAACAACTAAACAGCACACAGATTCAGATCAGGCAGGCCATCATTTCTCCTCATGCCACCCCTCCACTTCACACTGTCATCATCCACTTGGGCATTAAAACACCCCAATAAGACAGCTGACTCCCGAAACAATCATCCTCCAACTGAAAATGATCTTTAATCCGGGGTAGGGTTGCTTCTGTGTACGAAATGCGGTACACGACTGAAGCTGCTTGTGAGACTGCTGGGTCCTCCGAAGCACGGTTTGGTGCATATGCACGGACAGCAGTCAGGACCCTGTCAATCCAGCCAGTGCTGTTGGCTGAAGCGAGTCAAAGCATACCTAGCTGTTTTAGGGTTCAATGCTTAAATATCAGACATGGATGACATTTTATATTGAGCTCCAAACATACACACACACTCCCAACCTGTGGTACTGCATGACAGAGTTGTAGTCGTAGGGCGTGTTCAAGTTGAGAGTGTTGAGCTTGTCAAAAGCATAAGCCAAGCCTGAGGAACAAACAAAAATATTAACAGAGCGTGACTCAGGAGTGACTGCTCTCTGTTTATCAATCATACTTTAGACTTTACTGGATGAGAGACAGAGACTGAAATCATGGGCTGAGATTAGTTCATTTCTTAACCCTTTAATATCAAACGTACCACATCGGCTCCACACTTCTGACTCTTTAACAGCATCAGTACTTTCATCAACCCTCTGTTCTATTGAATTATGTACATATCTTCTGCCTCCTTGTGGAGAAGCTAAGTACTGCAAGAGTGGTGTGCCAATTATATTCCTATGGCTGTTGTATTATTGTCTATACAACTAATAAAACTATGTCATTGTTTTATTTGGTCTACAAATAGATCAGTCTTTTGGAAAAAAAACTGTCTGATTAAAATTCATTGAATCAGATTTTTTAAGGTTAAAAAATGTATCTGATTTAAAATGCAAAACATATCATGAAGCTAATGTGTTTTAGGGCTCAGACGTGGACTCACCAGACTGGATGTTCTGCCACAGAACCCGGATGTGCTGGTCTCTGTCGGAGCGGCACTGCTCGTGGTTGAAGCCCAGGGCGTGCAGCAGCTCGTGCTGGACAGTGCTGTGGTAAATGCAACCCTGACGGTCCAGTGAGACTGTCTGGGCTGAACCACGGCGACCAACATAGGAGTAGCAGCTGTGTGTGAAATGAGAGCACCAGATTAACTACACGTGCACACTCAGAAGGAACATTTTCATTTAGGTGAAAGAGTCTCCAACAACGTTTTTACTGTCTTCTCTGTTATCAACCATCAGTATCATTGCTGATACACTCTATAAACTAGTGTCTAATCATTCAGCTGACACGTGTATTCAGTCATGTGGCACTTTAGTGCATCTTCGTTAAAATGTAAATACTTTGCCTAAAACTGTCAGTGTTGCGCCCTCTTCAGGTAAAAACTGCACTGCATTTGAATTTAAATCTGCCATCGCTATTGGCTAAGAGGTACGCTATGATGTTAGCTGGTACATTATGATGTCACAGTGTCACTGTGAACCTGTGTGTGTGTGTATATATTATTATTTAATTTTAGGTCATTTTAAAAACGATCACTGTGTAAAATTTGCTGGTACGTTGTTTTTAAATCTTAATATTGAAAAGGAAGTCTGATAGACAACTAAATGTTTAGTTCAACTTACAAATAATCCATTTCAACTTGCACAAGTACAGTTTGAAGATATTGATGCTGAAAAATTTAAAACATCTCACACACATTAGAATTTGTATCCTCACTAGTATAGCTCATCGGCGTAGTTTAACCCAAACATCAACTTAAGTGAAACCTCCGACACGTTAGCACCAGCCTGTGGTCAGTCCTGACAAAGATGAATGTACCAGGAGAAGCTCTAATGACGTAACACACACACACACACACACACACACACACACACACACACACACACACACACACACACACACACACACACTTACCCATTGACAGACTGGATGGTCAAATAGTCTCTCTGATTGGTGCGTTTGATAAAACGAATACAGGAGAAATCGTTGAAAGACTGCAGGCCTCGCTCAATGATGGACAGCTCACGAGACGCTGCAGAGACACAAAACAGTATTCATCTTCATATTATAGTCCAGGACCAGAAGTTTATTGGATGTCTTTGTTTTTCCCAATTTTAGCCCAGATTCCACATTCAGTCAGTGAATTGGACTTAGATGGTTTATCAGAGATAACTCTTTGAGAGGGTTGGGCACATCGATAACTCAGAAGCCTTCATACGGGTGAACTGAAATTCAGTTCCTTACTGTAATGGTTGGAGATGATGTACGGCACGTAGACTTTTCCATCTGCAGATTTGGGCCACATGCAACCTCTGGAAGTGCACTGGTCAGCGTTCCTCTCGCCTTCACTGTCATAAGCAATGTCATCCAAGACTAAGGGCTCGTCCTTTGTGTGCACTGTTAAGGAACGTTCCAGGCTCAGTCAGGCATTTCCTCACATTTAAATACATAAATGTCTGTCAGGACGAAGCTGCAACACACTGGAAACAGTCTTACCGACATCCTTGTTGGCCCTCCACAGGAGCTCTGACACAGACAGTTCCTGTCAAAAACACAACATCAGAGGGACAACGTCACAGAAGATACTGAAAGGTAAAAATGCTTACCATCGAAGCAGAAATGTACTTTATTATTGCTACTCACTTTCTCCTCCTCGGCCCAGCAGCTGGTGGAGACCACCAAGACCACCAGTAAACTGAAGAACTTGAAGGAAGCCATGTGGTCAGCTTGAACAGCACCTCTAACTTCTGGTCTCTGTGAAACACGTTTATATGCCACAGCATATCTGCATGCTTCATGATAAGAAGCACGTTACCTTGAAAACAGGCCGTCTCTTCCCACATTGACCAAACTAAAAACTGCCAGCTTTCATGTACTTTCCTGGTAAGCAGGTGAAAGAGGTGACCCTGCGAACTTCTGTTATTTAAAGCTACTGTGTGAAATGTTTTTCTTCACATGATGGCAACCGATACATTAAATGGTTTGTCAGTACAGAATTAATCCTTTTAATCTTTGAATCCTGGGAAATCATTGTGAACATCTCATTCTTAGTAACTGGATCCTGATTCATCCATGAATGGAAACCTTTGGACCAATTTCCCACAGATGCTTCACATGGTCACTCTGTTTGAACTGGTTGTCAATATAAATTCCCAAATACTTAATGGAGTTTACCAATTCAATTAGTTTATTATTAAGCAGTAGGATGTGCTCAACTAACTCTCTTGGGCCAAAAATAATCTCTAGTTTTTATCTATATTAAATGTCCTTCACACCTATCCCTAAAATTGTTCACCTGATCAAAGTAAACAGCTGAAGTATTCACTGACAGAAGACTAACAATAACTAGAAAAATTGCATTTGTTGCACAAATGCTGTTTGAATGCTGGATAGCTGAAACTGTAAGCTGAAGCTGCTGAACAGCTGAACTGAAGCTGAAACAAAGCAAAACTGTCAAAATGAGCTGAATGTATTTAAAAATTTAGAAGCAAAAATCACCAACAAGTGTAATAAAGCTCAGAATATAGGAGAATAATGGATAAAAAATACTAAACAACAGAAAACTTTAATCTTTGAACATTTATTAAAAACTCAAAATTTGAAATGTTAAACAGCTGGCATTTGAATGAGAATAGTTTAACAGGTACATTTTTACAATTGGCTGAACTGTGAATTTAGAAATATTGGCTGATATCTGAAACTGATAGATTAACATATGTTTAGATTTGATATGGGATGGATGAATGGTTGGATGAATGAAAAAATGGGTGGATTGTTGGATGGATGTTAGATGGTTTATTGGATGGATGGATGGATGGATGGATGGATGGATAGAAGCATGTATGGATTTATATGTAGATGGATGGATTCCTTAGGCCAAGTCGATCAGTTTGATGTCTCACATGTGTGGGTGTGTAATTCCATTTAGCCAGAAGATGATTGACCTCACTCAACCAATCAGGGAGCTGGGAGGGAGCGGGGCACTTTCCCACCTTCTGACGGTCAATCAAATTGAACTTATTTCTAGTTTTAAGTATAAACTGTTCAAAAAGATCAAAAACAGGAGTCTGTTAATGGCTCAATATTCAGCTTTTTATATTCATTCCTATGAGACTTGGTTAAAGTGATTTGTAGTTCCTTGTGTTGCCATGGTAACAGATAACGCATTTAAAATTGAATACAAGATTCATGAGACCAAACTGGTCGATTTGATGCATCATTTGTGTGGGTGCTGGATCCTGATTGGACAGAAAATGGTTGAACGCTCTCAACCAATCAGAGAGCAGCACTGCCTCCCCCCCCCCCCCAGCTATTTTTAGACCTGCAGCTGTACCCCTGTTAATGAGAGAAGCCTTTAAATCTGTCCTTCAGAAATGAAATTGGACCTGTCAAACTTCTCATCACCATTCGAAAAGTACAGCACCGATTTGAAAAATTCAAAAAGTGTAAGTGGCAGAAGGCTTTGATGATCATCTTTGCTGATTTTGATGTGCCTACCATAAATTGTCTAGAAGCTATGACGAGAAACTTTTAGCTGTGTGAAGCCGATCAGAGGAGAAAATCTCTGTTCCTTTAACATGGGTTTCAATGAGGCAGAATCTGGATCTCTCCTCTTTCTGAGGCTTGTAGCGAAAGAACGGTAACACTTACAGAGAAAATGAAACCCATTCTGAAAAGCTGACAAAAATTCCTACTTTTTTTTAGTTATAATTTGTTTTGGTAGTCCAAACGGTGTGGGAGTAGTAAAGAGTTGTTCACAGAAGATGTGAAGTTCAAAACAGAGTAGGGAATTTTCAAGTTAGAGTGGGGGAAAACAGGAAAAACAATAGTTTCAATGCTTACCAGCATTCAAACAATTATCTTCTGAGAAACACATTCTTCTGTTCTGGGGTGTAGTATAAAGAGCTCCTTGCCCCTTGTGGCATCCATAGGATTTTGATCTTGAAAGGACGCCATTTACCTTGACTTCCTATCCGATAGCATAGATGAAAACCACGTCATTACACATGGGTTTTACTTTAAGCTCCAAAAGCTTCCTGATAAGTAGTTTAGGGAGATCCAACACTGAGTGTCATGTTGAGAGCAAGGGGGGTTGGGACCCAAGATGCAGAACACCCAGAATGACTCGAGGCAGGAGCGGTTGTAAAAGTTAAAGTCCTTTGATTTTGGATGCAGCAAAAACTCTACAATGGCGCAGGATGCTAAGCCTGAAAACTAAACTCAGAAAACCAAAATACAAAAGCTCACTTAGGAGCACAAACCTACTGTTTCACGGGGGGAGACAAAACAAGGCGGACACAAGACAATGGACCATCAAAACACTGAGACGCCGACAGGGTTACAGTGGGGCAAAAAAGTATTTAGTCAGCCACCGATTGTACAAGTTCTCCCTCTTAAAATGATGACAGAGGTCAGTAATTTTCATCATAGGTACACTTCAACTGTGAGAGACAGAATGTGAAAAAAAATCCATGAATTCACCTGGCAGGATATTTAAAGAATTTATTTGTAAATCAGGGTGGAAAATAAGTATTAAATTCATTTATGACCAAAATGGTATAGGATGAAGTTAAACTTATTTAAGCCTACCCATTAACTCATTACAAGAAATCAATAGTCAAAAATATCAACAGTTAATAACAATACAGTCATTACATACATCATCTTAGATTCAACAAAATCAATCAAGAGTTTTAAACATGTGAAAAACCTAATTTTGTTGTGCTTAGTAATTGCTTAGTTATTTTTATACCTCCTTGAACGGTCACCTTATCGTGGTGGAGGAATTTGAGTGCCCTAATGATCCTAGGAGCTATGTTGTCTGGGACACTTTGTGCCCCTGGTAGGGTCTCCCATGACAAATTGGTCTTAGGTGAAGGGTGAGACAAAGAACAGTTCACAGGATCTTTCATGGAGGTAAAGTCAAAGAGTTGGAGTACCCGGCCCGGAGGGTTACCGGGGTCCTACCCTGGAGCCAGGCCTGGGGTTGGGGCCCGTGAACGAGCGCCTGGTGACCGGGCTTTTGCCCATGGGGTCCGGCCGGGCCCAGCCCGAACCGGATACATGGGCTCATCCAACTGTGGACCCACCACCCGCAGGAGGAACATGAAGGGTCAGGTGCAATGTGGCTCGGGTGGCAGACCAAGGCAGGAGCCTTGGCGGTCCGATCCCCGGACAAGAAAACTGGTTTTTGGGACATGGAACGTCACCTTGCTGGCGGGGAAGGAGCAGGAGCTTGTGGCAGAGGTTGAGCGGTACCGGCTAGATATAGTCGGACTCACCTCGACACATAGCATTGGCTCTGGAACCCAAGTCCTTGAGAGGGGTTGGACACTCTCCTTTGCTGGAGTTGCTCCAGGTGAGAGGCGGAGGGCTGGGGTTGGCTTTTTGTTAGCCCCAAGACTCTCTTCCTGTGTGTTGGGGTTTACCCCGGGGGACGAGAGGGTAGCTTCCCTGCGCCTTCGGGTCGGGGAACGGGTCCTGACTGCGGTTTGAGCTCATGGGCCAAATATCAGTTCAGAGTACCCACCCTTTTTGGAGTCCCTGGGACGAGTGCTAAATAGTACTCCATCAGGGGACTCCATAGTCCTGCTGAGGGACTTCAATGCTCACGTGGGCAATGACAGCTTGACCTGGAGGGGTGTGATTGGGAGGAACGGCCCGCCTGATATGAACTCGAGTGGTGTTTCGTTATTGGACTTCTGTGCAAGCTGCAGTTTGGCCATAACGAACACCATGTTCGAGCATAAGGATGCCCATCGGTACACTTGGTACCAGGGTAGCCAAGGTTGCAGGTCAATGATAGACTTTGTAGTCGTATCATCTGACCTGCGGCCGTATGTTTTGGACACCCAAGTGAAGAGAGGAGCGAAGCTGTCAACTGATCACCACCTGGTGGTGAGATGGATCAGATGGCAGGGGAAGTTGCCGCGTAGACCTGACAGACCCAAACGCATAGTGAGGGTCTGCTGGGAACGCCTGGCAGAAGAACCTGTTAAGACAGTCTTCAACTCCCACCACCGGCAGAGCTTTGACCACGTCCTGAGAGTAGTGGGGGACATCGACTCCGAGTGGGCCTTGTTCCACTCTGCGATTGTTGAGGCGGCTGTTGCTAGCTGTGGTCGCAAGGTGGCCGGTGCCAGTCGTGGTGGCAACCCCCGTACCCGCTGGTGGACACCAGAGGTTCGGGGAGCCGTCAGGCTGAAGAAGGAGGCCTACAGGAAGTGGCTGGTCTGTGGGTCTCCGGAGGCAGCAGACAGGTACCGGATAGCCAAGCGAGGTGCAGCAGTGGCAGTTGCCGAGGCAAAATCTCAGGCGTGGGAGGAGTTTGGTGAGGCCATGGAGAAAGTCTATCGATCGGCTCCAAAGAGGTTCTGGCAAACTGTCTGGTGCCTCAGGAGAGGAAGGCAGCAACTCACTCACACTGTTTACAGTGGGGATGGGGAGCTGCTGACGTCAACTGAGGCTATAGTCGGATGGTGGGAGGCATAGGTGTCATTTTAACCGGGGACGCCGGGGACATGTCCCCGGCAAAATTTGTGATTGGCAGCTGTGTCCCCCCCACTTTCAAAAACGCCTGCTGATGAGGATTTTTGTTTTACCAGCTCCAGGGGTCGGCAACCTATTCCCATCAAAGAGCCATTATTACCCGTTTCCCACGGTAATTCTGGACGGACCTTAATAAGCAGTGACTTAAGTGAAGCAGGCAGGTCGCGCTAGAAAATTTCGTTTAAAAAAACGTCATATGTGTTCCCCCGTCCTTTTTATTTATAAAATATGAAGTAAAAACTCACAATTTAATTTTCATTCGTCATTAATATTTAGTCTACACCCGTGCGTTAAGTGGACCATCTTCCAGTAAACGCAAAGCATCCAGTCCACCTCTCCAAATGCGTAAAATGTGCATCAGCCGCTAGTTAGGCGCACCGCGCGCACCATCAGCTGATCAGCCCAGACAAGAGCAGAGCAATAGAGAAATAATAGAGGATCATTGTGTCTGGATGTGGATGGAGATGACATTTTACAGCAGCCTGATCATCATTTAAATACGTAAACCATCACCTGTCTTCTAGTCCACGCTATCAGCATTATTTTAATTGGTGTGTGTGTGTGTGTGTGTGCGTGCGTGCGTGCGTGCGTGCGTGTGTGTGTGTGTGTGTGTGTGTGTGTGTATGTGTGTGTGTGTGTGTGTTTTCCGCTTCAAACACTGGTCTAACCAACCAGACCAGCGTGTCCAGTAACATATTAATGTTACAATTAAACAGTTTCACTTCATGTAGGCTAGGAACATTCCACCTGCTGTGGCCCGACCGCTTCTGCTCCACATAAACTTTGTGCGTGATCAAATGTCTCTACGCGTCATGCGTCTCCATATTAGAGACGGGAACAAGCGCTGTTCTGCCAAAGTTTCATAATTTCATGAAAAGAACATTTTTCCAAGTGACACATCCCTCAGAGAGACCGGGTTTCCAGACTGTTTCAGTGGGAGGAAATCTTATTGCATGCGCGTGGTTCTGCACTGCGCTGGAACCCCAGATCTTCAGCTCACTGTCCACCGTGGGCGCTCCGAGCCACGCTGAACACAGTGTCCAGTATAAAGCTCTGATGTTCTGATGGGAATATTTTACCTCCGCGATGTATGTTTAACGATTAAAATGTCAGCTCATCCATGCGCATCCGTGTGCGTCTGGGTAATTCTTTCAAACCAAGCAACATCCTTGAGTTCATCTGTCAAAATAAACAGTGAAATGGAAATATATGTAACCTGCAGTTTAACTGTTTTGCCTTCTTGTGAAGATTGTTGCAAAGAGAAACAATTAAACTTGATTAACCCCAGAGCCACGCAGAGAACCATGCAGTGCGCATGCGGGAAGATTCCTCCCACTGAAGCGAGTGTTTTCCAAACCCTGTCTCTCAGAGAGACTTGTCACTTAGAAAATGTTCCCTGATTATGAAACTTTGGCTGAATAGTGCTTGTTCCTGTCTCCAATGTGGCGACACATCCAGGAGCCGTCTGAGGAGAGTCCCAGAATCTCACATCCTCTTCAGCTCATAAAGTCCCGATATGATTATGCACAAGCGTGACCTGTCAACCACCGCAGACCGGGTTGGACCTGTTCAGATTTACGCAGATAATCTTTACATTTAGAATTGGCATACAGGTGTAAAATTAATGCAGTAAAATATAAAGCATTTTATTTAAATATCCATTCATTATTTTATAAGCACAGAGAGCCGCATCAGATGGATGGAAGAGCCGCATGCGGCTCCAGAGCCGCGGATTGCCGAACCCTGTGCTAGCCTACTTTATTGTCCCCAGCAATTTTTAAACCCCACTCAAGTGTATGGTTATTGTCCCCAGCAATTCTGAAAACAAACTGACGCCCTTGGTGGGAGGAATACTTTGAGGAGCTCCTCAATCCCACCTATGCACATTCCGAGGAGGAACCAGAGCCGGGAGACCTGGGGATGGACTTTCCAATCTCGGGGCACACAGCGGCGAAGCCCCGGGGGCGGATGAGGTTCGTCCTGGGTATCTCAAGGCTATGGATGTTGTAGGGCTGTCATGGTTGGCACATCTCTGCAACATTGCGTGGTCATCGGGGGCAGTTCCTGTGGAGTGGCAGACCGGGGTGGTGGTCCCCATCTTTAAGAAGGGTGACCTGAGGGTGTGTTCCAACTATAGGGGGATCACACTCCTCAGCCTCCCTGGAAAGGTCTACTCCAAGGTACTGGAGAGGAGGGTCTGATCGATAGTTGAATCTCAGATTGAGGAGGAGCAATGAGGTTTTCGTCCAGGCCGTGGAACTGTGGACCAGCTCTATACCCTTGCAAGGGTGATGGAGGGGCCATGGGAGTTTGCCCAACCAATCCACATGTGTTTTGTGGATTTAGAGAAGGCTTATGACCGTGTCCCCAGGGGCACCCTGTGGGGGACGCTCCAGGAGTATGGTGTGGGTGGCTTTCTGTTAAGGGCCACTCAGTCCCTTTACCAGAGGAGCTCGAGTTTGGTCCGCATTGCCGGTAGTAAGTCGGACCTGTTCCCTGTGAGGGTTGGACTCCGCCAGGGCTGCCCTTTGTCACCGGTTTTGTTCATTACCTTTATGGACAGAATTTCTAGGCACAGCCGTGGTGTGGAGTGTGTCGAGTTTGGTGGCAGGAGAATCTCGTCTCTGCTTTTTGCGGATGATGTGGTCCTCCTAGCTTCAACCAGCTCTGACCTTCAGCTCTTGCTGGGTAGGTTCGCGGCCGAGTGTGAAGCAGCTGGGATGAGGATCAGCACCTACAAATCTGAGACCATGGTTCTCGACCGGAAAAGGGTGGCTTGCCAACTCCAGGTCGGGGGAGAGGTCCTACCTCAAGTGGAGGAGTTTAAGTCTTGTTCACGAGTAAGGGTAGGAGGGATTGGGAGATCGACAGGCAGATTAGTTCAGCGTCTGCAGTGATGCGGAGGCTGAGCCGATCTGTCGTGGTGAAGAGGGAGCTGAGCCAGAAAGCCAGGCTCTCGATTTACCGGTCGATCTATGTCCCAATCCTCACCTATGGTCATGAGCTTTGGGTAATGACCGAAAGAACAAGATCGCGGATACAAGCGGCTTAAATGAGTTTCCTCCGTAGGGTGGCCAGGCTCATCCTTAGAGATAGGGTGAGGAGCTCGGACATTCGGGAGGGACTCAGAGTAGAACCGCTGCTCCTCCGGATCGAAAGGAGCCAGTTGATGTGGTTTGGGCATCTGGTCAGGATGCCTCCTGGACGCCTCCCCGGGGAGGTGTTTCGGGCATGTCCTGCCGGCAGGAGGCCCCCGAGTCGACCCAGGACACGTTGGAGAGGTTACATCTCCAATCTGGTCCGGGAACTTCTTGGGGTCCTGCCGGAGGAGCTGGTGGAGAAGGCCGGGGAGAGGACGGTCTGGAGCTCCCTAGTTGGGATGCTGCCCCCGCGACCCGGACCCGGATAAGCGGAGGAAGACGACAACGATTTTTGTAACACTTTTTGAATATTTTCAACGAGTAAGATTTTTTTAAACGATTATCAAGGCTATTCCATAAACTCACTCCTATACATCTTTTTTTATTGGTTCTAGTTTTCTTTATACGTTTTCTTCCTGATAGTAATGAATTACAGTAATCCAGTCTTGATATAATAAATGCATGAACTAGTTCTTCAGAATCACTTCTGGAAAGGATGTTTCTAATCTTAGTGTAATGGGCGAGCTGTAGAGGTTCAAGCTCGTGGTCTCAGGACAAAGAGGAGATAGGCGAAAAATACCTTTGGAGTACGGGAGCACGTCTGTTTATTTGGAAGATTCACTTGTTAACACCACAGCAGCCTGCGAACGAATGAAGGTCTACGCAGAGAGTAGTGACTCCACCCTCCAGCCCAACAATTCAAGGTTAACGGCACATGCGCACAACCCATCACCTGCTTACAGTCGTCCCCCCCTTACAAAGGAAATGTCCCTATTTTGTTAACGACACTATGAAACGGACAACAGCATAGTAGATATAACATAAAGGCCTCAAATATAACATGGCACTACATGACAGGAACCCAACATACCAGCTAACATGTACAAAACAAAATAAAATAAAAACCCAAAATATTACCTCATCACATAGTCAGCAAAACGTGCTGGTGGTTTGGTACGGCGTCCAGCACGAGAAACCTGTACTGGAGTACCCATACAAAAAGAGGACCCTTCCAAACTAGGGCTGGTACTAACACCAAACTCAGGTGAGGGAACAGGGGTCCCCAAATCATAACCAGCTGGTGACAGGGCAAGATCTGGAAGTTCGAGGGATGGTAAACACACAGGTGGAGTCCGAGACGGGCCCGTCAGTGGGAAGGTTACGGGAAGGCAGTAGCGCTGTAGTCGGTCATAGTGTACAGTTTGGATGGGAGCCTCATCTCCAAATGGGCTACTGATCACATAGGTAACCCCAACCGAGTCACCCCTGTCCAGCCTCTGCTGCACAATGTAAGGTCCTTTCCAATGGGGAGCCAGTTTACGACGGCTCTCCGTCGGGTCATTTAACCACACTAGGTCCCCGGGCTCATATGGATGATGTCGCTGTCCTCTGTCATAGAATGTTCTCTGTTTGTCACTGGCAGTTATGCTGTTGTCCCTACACTGTCGAAAAGCAGTCTTTAGGTGTCTTTGCAGGGATAGAACAAACTCATTTGAAGAGTCCTGCCCAGGGCCACGTCAACTGGAGTACGAGCTTCTCGCCCGTGGGTGAGAAAATAAGGTGTGAATCCAGTACTGGAGTGTACGCTAGTGTTGTAAGCAAAGGCGACTTGTGAAAGAAAGGAGTCACACTCACCCTCACATGCCAGTAGAATCTTAGCAAGCTGATCAATAAGGGTTCTATTTAGCCGCTCCACCATGCCATCAGACTTGGGGTTATAGGGTGTGGTATGTGTTTTTTTCACCCCCAACATTTCGCATAACAGTCTAACCACTTCAGATTCAAACTGCCTGCCCATGTCCTTATGAAGAGTCTCCATCACCCCATGCTCAAGGATATAACTATTAAAGAGGCATTCAGCCACCGTAGTGGCTCTTTGGTCAGTTATCGCATAGAGATTAACTTAGATTAATCTGTGTTGATCTGAAGGTGCATGGTGTTTTTAGTAGATTATTTTAAACTCAATTTATTGTTCTTTTAATAAAATCCCTGTTTATGTGGAATGGAACTCCGTCTCAAGCTTTATTTGTAAAAATGAACTAATGTGCCTTTAGTTTCAGTCGTTTTGGTTCCTGATAATCAGGTGGCGTTGTATTTCTAAATTGATAAGTGGCCCCGCTCGCCACATCAGGAAAAGCCTCCGTGACAAGCCTAAAAATATCAGCCGCATATATCTCCAAACTCTCATTTGCCAGCCTAGGCCGAGCAGAAACACAGGTCTGAAAGTACAAGATGAAACGTTTCTGTCCAAATCCCTCATTTAACTTCTCTTTAACACGGTCAGTCATCTTGCGTAGCTGCAGGAAGGCTGTCCCACAAAAGGAAAGCAGCCCCGTCCATACTAGTGGGCAAAAGAGCAGCCAAAGTGGCGGTGTAGCTCCGTCTTCCCGCTCCTCGCGTTTGGGCGCGAACGGCAGCCTCAAACTGTTTAATCCAAGTAGCGAAGCGTTTACGACCGTTGCCACAAAATGGCGCGGGCAGCTCCACTTTGATGTTACACACGTCCTCAGTCCAAACTGGGCTCTGCTTGTCCTCGTCCATACCGGTAAAAGAGCCTCCGAACATGGTCCTGCGAAGAGATAGGCGAAAAATACCTTTGGAGTACGGGAACACGTCTCCGTTTATTTGGAAGCTTCACTTGTTAACACCACAGCAGTCTGCGAACGAATGAAGGTCTACACAGTCTAGTGACTCCAACCTCCAGTCCGACAGTTCAAGGTTAACGGCACATGCGCACAACCCATCACCCGCTTACATTAGCAATAGTCCGAAGGTGGAAAAACGAAATCCTACAAACCTGTTTAACGTGGGATTTGAATGACATGTCCAAAGACTTTTGACCTGGTCAAAGATAACACCAAGGTTCCTTACTTTGTTCTCGGAGATGAATTTAATACCGTTCAGATCAGGTGATTGGCTAAGCAACTTTTGTTTTTGAATTTCAGGTCCAAAGATGAGAACTTCAGTCTTGTCTTGATTTAAAGGCAAAAAATTTTGAGCCATCCAATTTTTTATTTCTTCAAGACAAGCCTAACTAACCGATTAGGTTCATCAGGGTTAATGGATAGATATAAATGAGTATCGTCAGCATAACAGTGGAAGTTTATCTCACAATGTCTAATGATTTTACCAATTGGAAGCATAGATATAGTAAAAAGAATTGGTCCAAGCACTGAACCCTGTGGTACTCCACAAGTAACCCTGGAGTATGAAGACGATTTGTCATGTACATTTACAAAATGAAATCTATCAGACAGGTAGGATTTAAACCAGCCTAGCGCTGTTCCTTTGATCCCTACAACATGTTCAAGCCTTTCTAAAAGAACATAATGATCTACTGTGTCAAAAGCAGCACTGAGATCTAACAAGACTAGAACAGATTTGATATGTCTGCGACTGGAGTATTAAGACAGCAGCAAACCTCTAACTCCAGTACAATATAAAGCATTCCACCACGGGAGAACAAACAGTTGATTCACCTGAATGGAGATCAAATCCATGTTGAGCTGAGGCTACAGAAGTTTTAACTCTCCTCTGCCACTGTTGACTCATGCTCAGCATGTTAGAAAAGCTCAACCAGCAGATGTGGAAGAGAAGAAAAAGCAGCACCCAGATTCTGTTAGGTTTTTATTATTAATCCACTTCATGTGCTGCCTGCTTTCTGTCATCTTTAGGTTTGTAATTCAGAGACTCAAGTAGAAACGATCCAGTTGGAACATCCAAAATATTTATTCAAACAATAAAAGTAGCAAGTCAGAAAGAAATAAAAGTACAATTAGTTAAACTAAAGGAAACTTAAAATGAAGTCATTTAAGTCATAACTGCTTCAGTGAAGATGTAAATGATATTGCTTCATTAGATCTGATGTGTTGTTGGCAGAAACGTGCCGAGATCTCGTGCTTCAGAAGGACAGGTTGATGAGGGGAGCACTGTTCTCTTTCTTTTCGTCTGGACTCCATTTGATAAGTGGAGAGCTCAAGTCAATCAGCTGGAACAACAAAACACAAGAATAAAAACGTATTAAATGTTTAATCACAAACATACAACAGACATGCATTATAGAATTGAATGCCTTTAATTGTCACTATACGCAAGTACAAGGAGATAAAAAGCAGCTCCTTCTGTCCGGTCAAACACAAACAGTAAAACTAATGAAAAATGGTGCAAAGTTGTGCTATATACATACTGGGTATTGCGGTCACTGTTAATAGCATATGGATATCAGATATTGCACAGATTAGTGAGCGGACAGGAGACCTGAAGTCAGGTTGTATCAGTTTATGTGAGAGTTTAAAGTGGTTATGACTCTCGTCTTGGAAAAAGAAACTGTTCTTGTGCCTCTTTGTCCTGGTTGTGATGCACCTGTAGCACCTCCCAGAGGGCAACAGGTCATACAGTCACAGCCAGGGTGGGAGCTGCCCATGATGATGCTTTTAGCTCTACCTCCTCAGCGGGAGGTGTAAATATCCATCAGGGAGGGGAGGGGCCAGCCGATGATCCTCTATGCTGCCTTTACAACCCTCTGAAACCTCTGCCTGTCTGTCATGGTGCAGCTGCCGTACCATACTGTGATGCAGTAGGGCAGCAGGCTCTCCATGGATGAGTGGTAAAGGGTCAGTAGCAGGTTGGAGCCACGAGCAATCAAAGCAGCAAAGAAAATAAACACACCGCTGCCTGCCCTGGATGACATTTTCACCACTCGTTGCCTTTGAAAAACCACAAACATCCTAAAGGACCAAACCCACCCTGCTAACCATCTCTTCAGACTTCTTCTATCCGGTAAACGATACAGGGCAATAAAAACACACACCACCAGGCTGTTACACAGCTTTTATGCAAGAGCATCACTGAACTGAACGTTGCTGATAGAAGGTCTCACTAACAGTGATTCTGCTGTACTACAGCACCTTTACATGAAGCTAGTTAACCCTGTTACCTCAACATGTGACTGTTTACATTAATATTATGTTCACTTTATATTTCAGTTTGTAGTTTAGACTTGTCTTATTACCATATTTCATTATACTTCAAAGAACAAGTCACCCCAAATTAGGGCTGCTCGATTATGGCAAAAATAATAATCACGATTATGGTGACTGAAATTGAGCTCACGATCATTTAGGACGATTTTTCAATTTATGTTGATTTCATTTGTTTTTATTCAGTCATAAAACTGCTCAGGGCACAATCAGGACAAAAATAAGAAACAAGATGATCACTAAAAGAACTCCTGATTCCCAGTATAAAAAGACCAATATACTTATAACTCATAGTTTATGACCCAAGGGCTATAGACCTTGGTTTAACTCATTTAAGTCTAACCAGTACAGACCCAAATACCAATATCTTGCAAATACTGACAGCAAGAATTATACAGTGGCATTTATAACAAATACATGCAAATAAATTGATGTTCACAAAATGTTGCATAACATTTATTGAGTCATGTCAAGGTGCTGTAGGAGAGTGCACTAGCACCGTGTCCTCAGAGAGATTAGTTATTATTTATCAGTGTGAGGAACTTATTTCTACCTTATTTATAAACTATTTATTTACAGGTCCATCAGTTAATGTAATAATTGTCCCAACCACAGCTGCACCCCCCACCCCGGTCTCACAGCAATCGGGGCAAGCTGCACGTGTGTTTAGCGCGCCACACGCGCACATTTAGCCGTTTTTAGCGGCTCAGGAGTCTGCAGGTGCGGTGTGTGTGTCACTCACTCTGGTTAATCCAACAGAGCAGACTCTGAAAGCCGTTTCTTTAGCGACCGACACAACACTGCATCATTCCCTTTCCTAATGTCCTGAAGAACGGTCCGGAGCGCAGGCGGAGTGTTTAGCTAACCTGCAGGAAATGTTGACGACAGTTATCCAGAAGGTAGCTAAGGTTACCAGAGATGTTTCTGAGGTGTTCGCCAGGTACTTTTAAGTTAAAAAGTCAAGAAGGGGGCCTGAAAAGCTGCTAGAAATAGCGTCAAAGTCGCTAAGTTGGCAACACTGTGGGAGGAGCGCTTCATTTGCAACTCAGGGCAGCGCAAGTGGGAGGAGCAAATAATCGGCTTGCTTTGTTTTTATAATCGTTCAAAACTCAGATCGTAATCGTGATTAAAATTCGATTAATTGAGCAGCCCTAATCATATGTCCCATTCATCTTCTCCCTCCCAGAACTTCCCCTGACGTTCAGACAATGGAAACAGGCCTTTTGAGAAAAAGGCTGATAGGTACCTGAGTTGTAGTGCCGCTCTTCTCATTTCTGCAGACCAACTCTGGGGTGTTGGTCAGATCAATGAGGAGCTTCTCTTGGGGCTGTAGACTCGGAGGTGTAAGGTCCAGCAGAAGAACCTGGGAGAAAGCAGTTTAAGGTAAGTTAAACTTACAACTTCTGGCTTCAACATGGAAATTAAATGAATTGGATTCGCTTTGAGGTGACCTATGACCAGGTCCGTTACAACAATGCAATTTAATCAGGCCCCGAGCTGGCCAGGGCCCCCAGAAAACGACTGATTACGAAGCCAATGCAGCAACTGAGATTGACATGCTGCCCCTTTAACGGTTAAATAGTTATAGTTACTATGGAGTCTGCGCTTGGTTTATATGTTTGTTTTATCAGACAGTTTTCATTCTTGAAAATGTTCAAATGTAAACATTGCAAAGTGTGCAGTGACATGTAAACAGTATTTTCACTATACAAACACTGTTTTATTGATATAAAGTTCGGGTGAACTTAAGGAGGCACAGCAGGTTGTCCAGTAATCAGATAGTTGTAGGATCGATCCCCGCTCCCACCAGAGAACGCTGCTGTTGTGTCCCTGGGCAAGACACCTAACCCACTTAGCCTGTTGGTTGTGGTCGGAGGTACCGGTGGCGCCGGTGTTTGGTAATCTCACTTCTGTCAGTTCGCCTCAGGGCAGCTGTGGCTACATCGTAGCTCATCCCCACCAGCATGTGAATGGGTGAATGACTGATTGTGTGGTGAAGCGCCTTGGGGGGTTGTAGAACCCTAAAACGACGCTATACAAAGACAGGCCACTTTTTTATCAGACAGCTCCATCTGGAGGATAAAAACTTTTTCATTAATTCATTCATTGACCAGTCACGGCTGAACATTAAGCACTTCACTTCCTTATATAAGCGTCTGAAAGCAACATGAAGCTCTAGCTGACCAAAACAGCTAAATCACATCATTTTACAATTGTTCTTCTCACATTATGCTGTTTATTCATATGTATGTGAAAAAAGTTGATCATGATTGCTACTCTGTTACAATAGTCACGCCCATCTACTTCCGTACCATGGGTGCCCTACAGCCCATAACTTCATGGGAAACTATGGAGGGCTGAAAGTTATTTTCTGATCCCGTCTAATACGTGCCGTGGATTTCACATACAATGTCCATGAATTTTAAAGACACATTATGATGCCAAGAAAGTGCTTATTTCAGAGGTATGGCAAGTGCTACTTTAGGTTTTGTGTCAAAAGATGTAATAGACTACAAATACTCTCCATAGTGATGTCATCACACCGGGCACGGAGAAGGAGAAAAGAATGGCTGTGAGTTTAGCGAGCTATGAATCCTTCTTCCAGGATGACATTAAACATGCCCAGATCTACAGGGAGCCTAATTCACTTCCACATCGGGTCCCCGGAAGAACCAACAACTGAATGCAAAGAAAAAACGCTATTTTCAAATTCCGCTTGTTTTGTGACATGGATTTCACATATGTCGTCTGTGAATTTTAAAGATTGATTTTGATACCAAGAACGCGCTTATTTTCGAACGGAGGGACGACGGATATTTTAGGTTTTGTGTGAAAACAAGTCCAGGACTACAAATGCGCTTCACGAAAGTGACGTCATCAACCCAGACACGGAGAAAACTGAGGGAAAATGGCTGCAAGTTCAGCAAACTTCCCACAGGAGTAAAAAACCACCATAAATCTGGTCATGTGGTAAGTAGCAGCTAAGCTAGGGGAGAGGAGATTACATGGTGACATAGGGCTGAACGATCTATCGTTTTTGGACCGAAATTGCAATTTCAAACAGCACGATCACGTGACTGTCAAAGCTGCAGTTTTAGTGGTTTTGACTGATCCAGGATCAGTTGTGTAACTTTTTTTTACATCCGGGGTTTTCACCCTGTATTACAGCGGCGGCAAAAGCCAGCGCGTGGGAGGGGGGTGGGGTGTACCGTCCAGAGCCGAACCGAACTCCATAGCTGACAGAGCTGCATGATCAGGTTAATTTCCCTGTTTTATGTTCCCACACACAGCGCTGCTAGAGCCGATAAGAATGGCACCGTAGGTGAGCCCAGGACAGAGAGAACGTAGTTGAGAGAGACTCCTCCCACATCGGAGCAGGTTCAGGCTGACTTGGTTTATGCTTCGTCAGCGCGAGTGCGGAGTCGCACACTTTAGTTGACCTGAAAGCTCAACTTCTCTTTTAAAAATGGTTTGAATGTTTCTGACGGCACACATTAGTTCAGACAAGCTAAGGTGTCGGAATGCGTGCGTCTCTCTCACAGAGCTGACTTTGTGGTGAGGAAAAGCTATCAGACGGCTTCAGCCTGCTGCGGTAATGCAGGAAAACTGTGTGCATTTGTTATTTAATACATTTAAAAGCTGTTTCTACCTACAGATTTCCTCCATGCATTTTTGGAGTAGAACACGTTTTTATGAAGCTCCTCTCTAGATAAAAATCACAAGTTGCTTCACAAGCACATAAAAGAAAAAAAAAATAATAATAATAATGGGAGAAAATATTAATAGCTTTAACTGTTTTTATTGTGTGATTAAATAGTAAATATTAATGTGAACGATTTGTTGTACTAGATTAGAAGCTAGACCATCTTTTAACTTCATCTACATGATGGCTTAGCAAGTTGGACCTTTGTTTGCAGAAAATCGTCAATTGAAGCAAAATTGCAATTTCTGCTTGAAAAATTACAATTTTCTCCTAAAATCGTTCAGCCCTATGGTGATGTCACATATGCGACGTGCCGATTTCGAGTTTGTAGTCATGCCAATTACGAACTTTTACAAGCTAATAAATCTCAAAGTACGCGACTGGCGTGGTCGAAACCCCCATCATTACTTTTCAGTTAATTTCAGTACAACGTGTGTGTGATCCAGGGCGTGAGGCAAAGCGGATTAGAAAATAGCTTTTTTAGCCCTGTTGACTTGCACTCATTTTTTCGTTCTTCTGGGGACTCGTGATGCGGAAGTGACTCATGCTCCCTATAAAAACTGTGTTGCTGCTGCACAGATAAGAGATAATCTCTGATGGATCTTTGAAAATCAGCATGGCTCAGAGCCACTTGCCTCCTTAAAAATGTCCTCCTCTTTTCTAGCAAACGAGGTGGAAGGAAAATCCTCCAGTCTGCTGCAGCTTCTCTGCTGCTGTGCGCGCACACACACACACACACACCCCCACACACACGTTAACAGCTTTGTTCTCTGACTGAGAGACTCGGAGAACACGTATGTTGTTAATCACTGCCTCAGTGCCACTCTCTCGGACCGACAGGTGAGTGTGGGTGAAGTAAGACTCCACCCAGCGGGTGACCGACCCTTTAAGTGCACAGGTGTGTGTGGGGGCCCGTTCAAGTCCCCTTGAAACTAGGGATGGGTACCTTTGACATTTGAATCAATTCGGTACCCATCGCTACTTGAAACAACCAAAAAGTTTCTTTTCTATTGAAAACAACATTGAGAAAAAGTTTCAGGCTTTTCTGTTGCTGACCTCCTGCGTTTTGGTCGCACTCTCCTCCGTTGTCTCCAGGTCCATCAGATCTCTGGTGGGGGCCGGTTTGGTGTCTGTCGACACTCTGACATCCGTGTTCTCCGTTTGGATGGGCTCTTCAGTGTTTGAGGGTGGAATGGGAACTACCTCCTCCTCCTCCAGGCAGAAGGGCTTAATCTCAGGGGGATTTATAAACTCCTCCTCCTCTGAGTCCTTCAGAATCGGGCTACAGAAAAATAAAACATCAAACACAAAACCCCTTCCCCGAAACAAAACCACCCCCTCTTCCTAAAAGCAGCTTCAAACCTCTCACCTGCAGCTGCGCTGTCTGCCTGCTGAAGTAGGGGTGGGCGTGATATTGGAGCGGGACCTGACAGCCCGGGCTTGGCTGGAGGGGGCAGGAATGGCCGAAGCCCTGCACTTGGCGGGGGTGGGGAGGGCGGATGGGCGCTGTGTCGCCACCAGCACAGACTTGCAGCTGCCCACAGAGGGCGTAAGAGAGCCAGCCGACTGTTTCACATGAAGACTGCTGGGGAAAAAGTAGTTGATTAAATATTCTCTCATGTAAAAAGGTTGAAACTGAGCACAAAGCAGAACGAACACCCACCATATCATTTATTAAACCAGCTAACCACAAACTCTGAACCCAAACCCTAGCACAGATCTTCCTTCCTGATCCTGAACCCACCAACATTCAACTAAAATGTCAAGAAGAAAGCAAAAGTACCAAAGCGAAGATCAGCAGCAGTGACACGGTCAGTGGTGAGGTCTAGGCGGTATCGTACCTTTCAGTGCTGCAGGTTGACAGCCTCTTTGACTTCAACACCTTTGATCCATCTGGAGACGAGGGACAGAAGTACAGTTACGTTTGGTTCAGAACACACCCACTGCTTTGGACGATGACTTTAAAAGCACAAATCTACAAGTTCAGTAGCAGAATAACTTGAATCTGACAGGATTCTTCTCTCATCATGATGTAAACCAGTGCACCATCTCAGTGGCCTAGTGGTACGAGTGTCCACTCTGAGATCGTGGGTTCAAATCCAGTCGGGTCATGCCAAAGACTTTAAAAACAGGACCCAATGCCTCCCCACTTGACACCCAACATTAAGAGGTTTGATCGAGTTAAACCACCAAATGATTCCTGAGCGCGACTGTGTCTGCAGTTCACCGGTCCCCCAGAGGACGGGTAATGAAGAACGAATGTCACACACCAGTGTGACAACTAACGGGACTTTATAGTAATTTTCCACCTGCATAAACATGAAAGCAGCAGCTCTCTCACCATCTGCAGTACAGAGTGCTTTTCCTGCTGCTTGCGGCATTGGAGGCGCCAGTGCCTCAGATTTGGGTTTGGACTTCACTCCGTTCTGCAGTCGGCTTGAACCCGTGGAGGCCAGTCTCCTTGGAGGTGTTGGCTGAGATGGTGCGATCCGGGCTCTCTTCACAGGTGTGAACTTGACGGCTCTGGCTCGCTCAGCCTCAGACAGACTCTTGACTTGGGCAGACAAAGAGCGGCGGCTGGCACCAGAGGAAGTTGGTTCTGCTGCTGCGTAGGCAGTGGAGTGTCGAGCTCTGTTCTGACTGGCTCCACTCATGCTGCTGGGGGTGTGGCCAGCGGGGGTGCTCCGATTCCGGTTCAGAGAGGAATTCGGTTTACCTAGGGGGAGACAGAAGAGCTACAACTCCAGACTGGATGGCAATAATGCTGACACAGCTGGTTTACGCTAACTTAGTCAAGAGTGTTTACCAGGTAACGAGTTAATTTGGACAGCTGGTTGGTTTGGTGAAAGTTAAAATAGCACTAAAGAGTTTAACACTTGATGCTGTTGCTTATAAACTGGTTTCAATGGTTCTTGAGCAGCTTCACACTGAACTGCACCAGGGCAGGCCGATATCTAAAATATCTAACAACTATTTCACCTCGATAACGATAAATGGACGATAACTACAGGTATGTGCAAAGCCACACACACACACACACACACACACACACACACACACACACACACACGGGACTGTCTCAGCTGTTATTTTCGTTAAGGAGTGTGCACGTACAGCATGGGCGCCTCGTGCAAGAGCCTACTATTGAAGCTGCCGTTATGCTTTTGGCCTGAGGGGGCAATCACGAGCATAAAAATTCAAAAGTCCATAAAGTCCCTTTAAGCCCTGCTTCTCTTCATCTGGGTAATGTTGGATCTCCCCTGGGAGCCTCATTTACAAAAAAAGACTTACGTAAACTAATTTTCTGACCAATAAACTCTGCCTATGTAAGTTGTGCTTTACAAATCCCATCTGTCATGTAAGTGTGCTCAGGTGTTTCTGGATCACATCCTGTCTCCTACACAACCACTTTCTGCCATAAATGCAAACTATGTTATGATTACTTTGCATCTTCCCTATTCTGGCTTATCTGCAGCATTCCTAGGGGTACCATGACAACAAAAACAGAAATCCGGGGTTTGATGCAGGCATGGAGAAAGGTTTTATAGCCTTCGACCTGCACCGCACCGCTGTAGCAGTAAGCTGTGGAATGATCACGCAGTGACTTCTCAGTATCCAGAACCAAAACGAATCGTGCATGCGGGAAGCCAATCGGAGGCTCCCTCTAACAGTAGGTGTGTGTTTGAGCTGGCCAATCAGTTGGCAGTGGGCGTGTTGGACCAGTTCAGCCCAAAGCTTAGTATGTGGGCCAAAAAACCCACTGAATGAGCGCGGCAAAATACAAGGTTACCTAGATGTAAACACTTTAAAAGCTACTCGGTCCGGTCCGTGCTGGCCCAGACGTGAAAGCACCACATTACCTAAACTTTCGAAAAACAACATGAAATTTCAAGAGGGCCATCTGTAATATTTGATCAGATTTTATGTCTACCGTTGCTCTGAAAGGCGTACAATAACACAGGCACATCAGTATAATCCATCTACATTCACTCATTCATCATTAATGTTGACATCAAATATTTCTGTACTGCTTCAAAATGTCTGTAATGATGAGAGCAAATAGAAGTTGTCCTATGTGTCTGTTCGGGTGAGTGATGCGAGTTATGAGATCTGAAAGTCACTGTGAGCGAGCCGGCTGTTCCGGCTACATCCCGTGGTAAAAGAAGCTAAAATGCATCAGAGCCACTTCAAGATCTAAAGAGTGTCATTATTGAAGAACTCACAACACAAACACATTACTTAGACGCTGCTTTACACATTCTTTGGGCTGCTGATTGCTCATCATGTGAGCTTTTAGCAGCTAATGTACCTTTGGCAGGGGATAGAGACATGCTGGAGTTGAAGCTGGACACAGATGATGATGAAGAGGACGACTTCCTCACATCGCTCATCCTCCTGCTCTGGCAAGGCAGAGCTTTAACACCGGAGAAGTCCCTCGCTCTAATACTCTGTGAGAGGATGAAAACAACAACAGTGGTTACCGGAGGAGACGGACGTGAGCTGATGGAGGCTGCAGTCATCAATCAGCCAAATCCATGTTGGTTTCGTGTCAAACTAGTTACGTTTTCAAAGTTTTCAAAAGACCGAAGGAGTCAGACTCTGAAAGACAACCCCCCCTGAGCAGAGAGCCTCTCACACCAGTGTTGTTCTGCTGCTAAAGACATGGGTGTGTGAGTGGAGGACCAAGGGAGGTGCGGCGGATTGGTGAGACCGACAACCGGATGGTCCACGAGAGCAGTTATTAGCTGAGGTTTTTAGACAAAAGGGGAAGAAGCACTTCATTTCTTTTTAATCTCCACAAAACATTTATATAAATACTACGTTAGAACGTTAGGAGAAAATGTTTGAAGCTAGATTGTTTAGCAGATTTGTAGCTTTAATACGATTAATACCATAAATAAATAAATCTCATGAATGTCTACATATCTGAAATTTACAGTAAGTTGAATATTCAAGATTTTTCAAAAGCATAAATAAGAGTTTGTTCTTATCCTCAATTATTGGTATCACAATGTTACAAAATCCTTTGTACTGTTTGTGGTAGGTGTAAATGGCTGCAGGCAGGTGGATTGTCAACGTCACTCATTCAATTGCGTATAAGTGGGCGTTAAACCGGATGTGGACGTGGCGTTGGCATTCCACCTGGCTTGGCGCGTTGCAGCAGACCAAACTTCCACGTAAGTGAGGGTATTCTGATTAAAATTGATTAAATAAGAACGTGTCGCTCTAACAAATGCTTGTACATTTAGTCTATGGTCTTGCTGTGCGAAGCCTCTGCGTGACATTACTTTGATTGCACCCCATGGCAAGAGGAGCAAGGTATTTGTTCTTTGTTTCTGTTTGTTGCTCTTGATGTTTGTCAGCGATTGTCTTTAATTTGTTTGTAAATTATGTATTTTCAGTTTTCACGGAGTTTGCACAGTGCTTGGCGCCAGGTGCGATTCTGGGAATGAGATGTGTGCATCTACAGCCTGACGCAAATAAAAAGTTGCACCCGTCGAAGCTCCCCTCCTTATTTCTCTTGGATGCCAAGGGGCAGCAACAGTAGGATTTAACACGGTTGATGGTTTCACAGATTACACCGTGCTATGGTTCACCAGGACAGCACATCCCAACCGAACCCTGGCCCGAACTGCATTAAAACTGTAGATTTTGTTGACCGGTGAAGACAGTAGTCTTTAGTGGCAGCCCTACACCTGGTTTTGTCAAGCTAAAGCCCGTGAGAGTCAGGCACTGCAGTACAAATATAATAACACACACACACACGGAGTGATTTACTTTCACGATTGAAAATTTTTTGTGAACATGAAATTCTACCAACATTCCTTCTCCTTCATTTGTAGGGCAGGAAAAAACATTACTTTAGGTAACCTCTGGACAGGACCAGGAGTTCTTCAGTGGAAAAGGAGATAATTGATACTAGTTTTTGACACAGCATCACTGTAAAGTGGTTTAGCAGTAAACAGAAAGGCACAAGTTCACATTTCAGTACTCGAATAATTCAATTCAGACTGTTTAAACAGACATGGTGATACCTTGGTGGGCGGAGCTAAGGTGCGTTTTCCCAACAAGCTGGAATTAATGGAGGAATCGCTGATGTCAGAGGCCACACTCATTGAATCAGACAGCAAGTCCTCACTCGAGTCAGCCCTGTTGATGGAGCGCGTGGACGGGCTTCGTCTCAGAACTCCAGCTACCTGACTCAGGAGATACAAAACAAGACATGTACAGTCAACTAAATCATCCCGCCTCTCACTCTTTATAAGTAAACAGGTATGAAACAAAAACTTCTCCACCTTGCTTGGTGGTTGCAGTGTCATTCTCTCCACTTTGTTCTTGCTGGCTGAGGACGAAGTTGGGGGAATAAGGGGCTTGCTTGGAAGCACAACAGCAACCCCCAGTGAGGCTTTCCCTCTCAGAGATGTATGTGGCTGAGCTCTGGATCGAACTAAAGGACTGGAAGTACTGAGCCTGGTAGCGGGACGGGTTGATGGAGCAGTGGTAGAGATGCTCCCCCTCAGCAGGTGGCGCTGGATGGCGGGTGGCAGCTGCTTCATTGGACTGTCCTGCACGCAGAAGGTCTCTCGTTTGACGGGGCTGAGTACTCTGGCGCTCTGACCCAGTAAGCCCACTTTAGCTTCTGCATCTTGGACAAACTCTTCTCTTCCAGGAGCGGTGTTTGATTTGATGATGGCAGCTTCTGTGTGACCACTATGCGGCTCTCCATTCTGCAGCTGGCTGGCCAGTCTGTGAGCTTCCTGACACACAACTTCCAGCTGATCACCTGTCAGTGGGGTCCAGTTTGCCCACGCTCCGTATTCCTCCAGCTCAGATTCTACATTAACGGAGGCACAGCGTTCTGCATGACTGACAGGATCAACAAACACCTCATCGTCATCATCACCTTTAGTGCTGCAGAACAAACAGATCCGCACATTACAAGACAATGACTTTAAAATGCCGACATCTGGGTGGCACGTGATCCGTTTGCAAGAGTTTTAGACGGGTTTTACCTGTCAGGTGACAGGGTAACATCGAAATCGAACTCCTCGTCTTGCAGAAGTAGCACATCTGTTTAGGGGAATAAGTGACGTAAGCATAACGCTCGTTAATGCAGCAAAAGAAACGAGACATAAAAACTGACCCGAGGCCAGCAACTTACCTCGGTTAGCTCCACAGTCCATCCCGCTTTCAGCTCTTCTGTTTGGTAAAAAGAAGTTTCTAGATCAGTCAACGACGTTTTCATTAAACTCTAGGTAATGACACGAGCGGACAGACAGTAACAGAGGGCTTATAGTGTATCTCCAACTCTCAACGTTGCCTTGCTGGTGTAATGCTAGCTAGCCCGCTAGCTTTTAGCTACGTTGAATAATACCGGACATGAACTTAAAACTAACGATTTAGAGCTAAAACTCTTCTTTCACCGTCTCACTGAACTCTCGCGCTGTCACAGCCTTACTATTGCAAAAACACAAACCTTTAGTATCATTGAACACCAATATTTTTCCAACTCCTCACTAAAACGTAACAAAACACACACACACCTCGCTAATAATTCAAATTTGCTGCACTGCTGATCACGTGACACAGACGTACACAGTGATTGGTTGAAAGAAAGGACTCTGTTGGGTTTTGTATAGAAACCGGTAAGGGTCATTTAACCGCAGGTCGAAAAATAATCCTAAATATTATATTAAATGTTTATTATTTTAATCACTTATTTGATTCAACATGAAGCAATGTGCTACAAAAACAAATTTTAATTGACCAAAACAATCTCTGCAAGTAACTTTGAACTATTAAAGCCCGAAAATATATTTTCCTTTATCTTGCATGTTGCAATTTTACTTGGTTTTTATAAAACACTTGTGAGTCGCCTTCGAGCCATGAACCACATCAGTCTCCAACTCCCTCAACTCAACATCACTTCCTGTTTTCAACCTGTTTCAAAATGAAACACACCACACACCCCTTCCTTTAGAACCAAGCACACTTTAATAAACATTTATTCTGCATCAGAACTAGAACTCAAGTTACTACTTTTATTTTCCTATGAATCCTCTTATTTTTTTCTTGAACTTTCATTTGCATTCACAAGTCCAGTCTTTTAGCTTTAATGACCTCTCTGCCAGACCTGCAGGACTCTGGAAAGCTGTCTTTGAGTACACTACAGAATCCTGCAATAATTTCCTCAACTTTTTTGTGGACAAAGTGGGGAGGACGAAGGCTTCGATCCCACCCTCCATTTACTACCCTCCTCTGTGGGGTCCTGCCCCAGGGCTCCTGGAGACCTTTTATCCAACATCTCTCATGGAGTTGGAGAAGGTGGTCAATAGTCTGAAACCATCTGGTTCTGTATTGGACGCAATCCCTGCTAAACTTCTAAAATAAGTTTTTCCAGCTGTGTCTCCTTATGTTTTAGAAATTATAAATAGCAGTCTACTGTCGGTGAAGTTTCCAGCTCTTTTAAACATGTAGTAGTGCGCCCTCTGCTGAAGAAAGCTGGCCTAGATTCGTCGAACATATCTAACTATAGGCCTGTTTCCCCACTGCCTTTCTTAGCTAAGGTCTTAGAAAAACTTGTGTATGCCCAAATGATATCCTTTCTACATGAAAATGAGATGCTAGAGATTTTTCTGTCTGGGTTTAAGTCTCTCCGTAGTACAGAATCAGCCCTGTTGATGGTTTTGAATGATATCATGATAGCAAACGATTCTGGGGAGGCTGCGGTTTTGGTGTTCTTGGACTTGACTGCGGCATTTGACACCATAGACCACAATATCCTGATTGGTCGACTGGAGCACTGGGTGGGAATATCAGGCTTAGCACTCCAGTGGATAAAATCTTACCTTACCTGTCAGGGAGGAATTTTTGTGTAAGACTGGGGGACTGTTCGTCTGATACTGCTGATTTGCAGTTTGGAGTGCCTCAGGGATCAGTCCTGGCACCTCTCCTCTTTTCCCTCTATCTGCTGCCGCTGGGTAACTTGTTTCGTCGGCACAACATCAAGTTTCACCTGTATGCGGATGACTGTCAAATCTATTTACCAGTATCATGCAATAACTCAAGTTCTTTTAAACCACTCTTGGACTGCTTGGAGGAGGTCAAGCTATGGATGGCTCAAAATTTATTGTTCTTCAACCAGAATAAAACTGAGACTATCCTGTTCTGCCCGAAATACAAACATGGATGTGCCCAAGGGATTGACTCTCCTTCATTAGCGCCTTTTGAGAAGGCTGTGGTCACCAGCCTGGGGGCGGCAACGGGCTCTTGGGGGCCTGCGTCTGTGGCAGAGGAGGAGGCGACGACGGGCTCTTGGGGGCCTGCGTCTGCGGCAGAGGAGGAGGCGACAACGGGCTCTTGGGGGCCTGCGTCTGCTGCAGAGGAGGAGATGACGGTGGGCTCTTGGGGGCCAGCGTCTGCGGCAGAGGAGGAGGCGAGGACGGGACACAGGAGACTGAAACACATGGGGCACTGAAGACTCTTGAGAGGGCGTAGACGGGGACGACGACTCTTGAGAGGACGGAGACTCTTGAGACTGGAACTCTTGAGAGAAGGGGAAGACGTCATCCTCTCAGACTGGAGACGTCGACCCTTTAGATGGATCTTTGGGCATTGTCTCTGTAGGCTGGACCGGGGACAAAGTCTCTGTAGGCTGGACCAGGGACAAAGTCTCTGTAGGCTGGACCAGGGACAAAGTCTTTGCAGGCTGGACCGGGGACAAAGTCTCTGCAGGCTGGACCGGGGACAAAGTCTCTGTAGGCTGGACCGGGGAAAAAGTCTCTGTAGGCTGGACCGGGGACAAATCTCTGCAGGCTGGACCAGGGACAAAGTCTCTGCAGGCTGGACCAGGGACAAAGCCTCTTGGACAGGGGACAAAGTCTCTTGGACAGGCTGGACCGGAGATAAAGACTCTGGACAGGGGACAAAGTCTCTTGGACAGGCTGGACCAGGGACAAGGCCTCTTGGACAGGGGACAAAGTCTCTTGGACAGGCTGGACCGGGGACAGCATCTCTTGGACAGGCTGGACCGGGGACAAAGCCTCTTGGACGGGCTGGACCGGGGACAAAGCCTCTTGGACGGGCTGGACCAGGGACAAAGCCTCTTGGACGGGCTGGACCGGAGACAAAGCCTCTTGGATGGGCTGGACCGGGGACAAAGCCTCTTGGACGGGCTAGACCAGAGACAACGCATCTTGGACGGGCTGGACCAGAGACAGCCTCTTGGAAGGGCTGGACCGGAGCCCCGTGGAAGGGCTGGACCGGACCCCCGTGGAAGGGCTGGACCAGAGCCTCATGGAAGGGCTGGACCGGAGCCTCGTGGAAGGGCTGGACCGGATACGGTGCGACCTCCGGAACCACCGCTGGAGCTGGAACTGGACACGGTGCGACCTCGAGGACCGCCGCTGGAACTGGACACATAGCGACCTCCGGGCCCACCACTGGAACTGGACACAGAGCGACCTCCGGGACCACCGCTGGAACTGGACACGGTGCGACCTCCGGGACCACCACTGGAACTGGACACGATGCGACCTCCGGGACTGGAGACGGCGGACTAGAGGGGACATCGACCTCTGGACACGAGAGAGCGTCGACCTCTGGACATGAGGGAGCGTCGACCTCTAGACTGGAAAGAGCGTCCACCTCTGGACTGGAAAGAGCGTCCACCTCTGGACTGGAAAGAGCGTCGACCTCTGGACACGAGGGAGCGTCAACCTCTGGACACGAGGGAGGATCAACCTCTGGACATGAGGGAGCGTCGACCTCTGGACACGAGGGAGCGTCGACCTCTGGACTGGAGAGAACGTCGACCTCTGGACTGGAGAGAGCGTCGACCTCTGGACTGGAGGGGGCGTCAACTTCTGGCTTGGGGGTGTCGACTTCTGGCCTGGGGGCGTCGACTTCCATCAACTTCTGGTCCGTCGGCTCCTGGATTGCCGGCTTCTGGACTGCCGGCTTTTGGATCGCCGGCTTCTGGACCGCCGGCTTCTGGAGTGGAGGAGGAGTTGCTGCAGACGGGACCGCTTGGATAGGCTGGACCGGACGCGGTGCGACCTCCGGGCCCACCGCCAGAACTGGATGCGGTGCGACCTCCGGGACCACCGCTGGACTTGGCGCTGACTGGACTGGTGGCGCGGGACCTAGTGGAGCCGGTAACTGGAAAAGCAGGGAGGATAAATTGTCCAACTGGAACTCCTGGAGACTGAGGATCTGACGGAGTCGGTCCAGCTCAGCTTGGAGACCGGTGAGCTCTGCTGGGTGGACTGCAGACTTGCTCCTCTGGCTCTGAGACGAGAAAGCTGCTGACTGGACTGGAGGCGGGGCCGCTGGCTGGACAGAAACTCTCTCCTGGAGATACGGGGAGGATAGGGTGTCCAGCAGGAACTCCCGGAGGCTGACGAGCTGACGGATCCGGTCAAGCTTCGCCTGGAGACTGCGAGCTCCGTCAGCTGGACTGTAGGCATGGTTCCTCTGCCTGCAGATGACGGAGGCGCTGATTGGACCGGAGACGGGACTGCTGGTCTGACAGGGGCGGGTCCAAGCTGGTGCACCGAGCCGGGGCAGCGGCGAGCTCGCTGCTCCGTCCTGGGACGCAGGGTTGCGGTGGAGCCCGGCGTCCTTCCCCACGCCGTGGGCCAACTCCGGGGAGCACACAGCCGGTCTGGTGCCAACGTAGCAGGAGCGGTCTGGCAGCGTCTCCCAGCCCAACCCCTAATCTGGCTCCAGGAGGGTGGAGAGGATCGCCGAAGCTGAAGTCCGGTGACGGCGGCGGCGGCGGCGAGGCGACGCCGGAGGAGGAGAAGCCGGCCGGTGGTCCGAGGAGAGGAACCGGGGCAGGCACTCCCGGGGGAGAATCTCCCCCCTGGATCCTCTAGGAGGTTGCCTCATTCTGTCAGGACGTGCCGGTGAGTGGAACGGAGGTGAGGATCCAAATGCAGGGGAGAAGGCAGGCAGGCAGGCAGAAACGATTTTAGAGGGATTTTAATCACGAACACACGGGACATGCAAACAATGAGGCAACAAGAGACACAGAACTGGAGGGGTTTAAATACAGGAGGGCTGGGAGCTTGGGTGATTGGGAAACGAGAGGCAGGTGGGAGCAATCAACAGAGACACAGGCTGAACCAAATGGGGACACAGGACAGGGTGTGACAGGGTGAAGTTGGATGTTGAGCTCACACTGGACACCCAGGTTAATGGAAAAATCAGATCCTGCTATTTCCATCTCAGGAGAATAGCTAGGATTAAGCCGCTGCTATCACGTAAACATCTGGGAACTGTCATCCACGCCTTCATTACCACCAGACTGGACTACTGTAACTCGCTTTATGCAGGCATCAAGCAGGCCTCCATAGCGAAACTACAGAAGGTCCAAAATGCGGCAGCCAGGTTACTGACTGGTAGCAGGAGATCTGAACACATCACGCCTGTCTTGGCATCCCTACACTGGCTTCCAGTCTCTTTTAGAATTTCGTTTAAAGTTCTGGTGATTGTTTTTAAATGTTTAAATGAGTTGGCTCCACGTTATCTGGCAGATCTAATCTATCCTTATGTTCCCGCAAGGAACCTTCGGTCAGCACATCAAGGACTGTTGGTCGTTTCTAAACACAGACTACAATCTCAAGGGGGTCGTGCTTTCTCTGTGCTGGGGCCGAGGCTCTGGAATGAGCTACCTACATGGGTTAAACAGTCCAGCACGCTCGGCAAGTTTAAGAGCCAGCTGAAAACTCTCTTTTATTCTTTAGTTTTTATTCAGGAAGAGCCTCGTTAACGGATGGCTTTGCACTTTTTGCTGCCCCACCTAGATTTTATCTGCATGTTTTTGTTGGTTTTTAAATGGTTTTATATGTTTTTATTTATTTTTTATGTTCATTTCTGCTGTGCAGCACTTTGTTTGGTCCTTGGGCCATGTGAAGGCGCTGTATAAATAAAGTTTTAGTTAGTTAGTTAGTTAGTTTGTCTTTGGAGTCATCGCTGCTGACAGCGGATGCTTTAGTGAGGCAATGGCACCTTTTTGTGGTGTATGCAAGCAACTTGGGGAAATCACTTGTAGTGTGACTGCTGGCAATGGCAGTAAGTGTAGTGTTTCTACGTAGTTTAATGATGAACAATAAGATGTGATTCCATATAAATATGAAACATCAACGTAATTGATCTTTGAATGTTTAACCAGAAGAGTTTAGGATTCTTTCCTTGTACAGGGACCATGAATACACTTCGTATTAATTCAGGCAGAGTCAAGTACATAGTAAAAAAAGAATAATAATTTTTCTAAACTAATTATAACGCATGGCAAGCTACAGTATGAATATGTGATGGAGTGTATATGCGGTGATGGAATGTGAGTTGTAGATGGTGTGATGTAATGTAGATGTATATCAGAACCTTTGTATCTGAAAGAGATTATGAATTCTGGGTGTAAAGAATTTGTGGATTGCTATAAACTAGAGATGTTTATGAATAAAACAGCATCAGACGCAATCTGTTGTGTCTACAAACTCTGATCTGAGACCCCCCAGCAGACTTCTCACGAAGTCGGGGACCTCAAGGCACCGAAGTTCGTAGAATAATCGCAGTGCGACCAATTCCAGTCTTGGGATGTCTCCAGGTCACAACAGGAAGGAACGTGTGTATGCGTCCAAAGTGGATGTGACTCTTATAGAGCCGTAAGTCTGTATCAGCTTGCAGTGTGCAAACTGGTTTTGACTGTTTGTGTGTGTGTGTGTGTGTGTGTGTGTGTGTGTGTGTGTGTGTGTGTGTGTATGTGTGTGTGTGTGTGTGTGTGTGTGTGTGTGTGTGTGTGTGTGTGTGTGTGTGTGTGTGTGTGTGTGTGTGTGATAGATGTCTCAAGGAGGCTTGTTCCAAATTGGCCACTTCAGAATTCTGCTCGAAACTGAATAACTCGGGAACTCACTCTAGTTTGAATAATCCACCTGTTTTGATATCTGTGAATCAGAATTTGACATGTTTGTGGGCTTTACTAAACATTCCTCAGAAAGCCACACCTTCCAGATACAAGCTGTTCTAATTCTATGGATAAAGAATCTTTAAACTTTATGTGAAATGACCTTACCTTAATTTGCATCTAAAGAACATTGTGTATGAGTGTCGATAATGATTAACTTGTTAAATCAAACAGTACTGATCATAAGATATAAATGGGTCATTGTAGGAACAATATTCATTTCAACTTCATTGAATTAGGCACAGATTATTCAAACATTTCATGTAACATCTGGTTCATTCAACCATATGATTATAAATGATTATTTATTATTATTTATTTAACTTATGTTTTTCCGGAGGATAAACTGGTTGAGATCTCGTTTTCGAGCAGGTCCTCCTACAACATAACCAATAACAAATAAGGTGGCAGAGTTAGAAAGTTATAACAGACTTAAAAAAAAGAAAAGAAGGAACGTAAATAAATAATAATAGTAAAATTAACGATATGTATAAATATATATATATACACACACATAAGCATGGATACATAGATACCCACACGTGTACATACGTACATACATACCTATATACAAAATTAAATGAAATAAAACTGCTGTGAGGCACTCAAAGAGAAATAAGGGCAAGAAATTACACCGTAAATAAACCTAAAGTGAAGTAATATCCCAATTGAATACAAAGTTTGGCAACAAAATACAGCATGTTAGCCAGTGAATGCACAAAAGCATTATAATAAAGATTAAACAAAGCAACTACAGCTTGGCTTTACATAAGCATAAACAGTGCGGGAAAACTGACAAATTGTTGAGATGGATCTTAATTCAGTGGGTAATTTATTCCAGTCCAGAGGAGCTTTAACACAAAAGGCGAGTCTACCCACCTCCTTTTTAAAACGAGGAACAACAAATGATGGAAGAGTAGTTAAGCAGGTGGAATACAAGGAATCAATGGGAACCAAAAGAGTTTTTAGATAAAGTGGAAAATCAAAATAAATGCACTTAAACATAAATATCAACCAATGAAATTGTCGTCTAGCTTTTAAAGGCAGCCAACCAAGAAGTTCATACATATAACAATGATGAGTGTTAAAAGAACACCGCAAAATGAAACGACACAAACTGTTGTAGACAACATCAAGAGACCGCAGGCTAGAAACTGTTGAGTTTTGTTACAAAATATCAGAATAATCAATAATCGGCAACAGAAGCTGAGTGACAATGCGCTTGCGTACAATAGGTTCAAAGCAATTTATTGAGTTGTAAAGGATACGTAAACACTGAGTGACCTTAAGACATTTAACTTATGAGTTGTAAAAGTTCACTTTTTATTCAGAGTGTGGAATCCAGCAGTCTGAGATAAGATAAGAGGACAGTCTTTGGAGGAGACCTAGTTTGACAATCTTGTCTTCATGAAATGCAGAATCTTCTGGGTGTTAGAAGATAGAATAGAAAATCCACCTAGACAGTGGAATTATCTCTATAGATGACCGGTTACTATGCAGGTCAATATATAGGTCAAAATTGACCCTTTCTGCACGTTACATAAGTGACGTCTGTCCCGCCTGATGGGTCCTGAAGGGCCTTTCACCATGAGCGAGGTGCAGAATGTGGGGAGATGACTGTCCCTACACTCCTGGTGTCAGTTATCCACACTGGTTGTGAGAATTGAGGAAGATTTCTCACTCGATGTCTCCAGTTGTACACAATGTTGATTTTTTTGTCTCGCCTCTTTCTCTCTTGCCTCCACTAAAGTCTTGTTGGACAGACTTGGAATGAGCAGAGAGGGAAGCTGAGGAACTGGTGTACAAAGTCTCTGTCCCATCAGTAGTTATGCTGGGCTATATCCGTTAGCCAGTGGAGTTGTTCTGATGGCCAGAAGTGTGAGATAGGGGTCCTCTGCCTTCTTCAGAAGTCTTTTCACAGTTTGTATATGTAGCTCAGCTTCTCCTAAGCGTTGAGCAAAATGTAGACTGCTGGTTATGTGGTTGAAACAAGCCCCCATAATTTGGGTCTGGATATGAAGCAAAACAGGAAGTGACAAAAAATGCAGTTCCACCCTTATCCACTAGGGGCTGGTGTCAGAAATGAGCAAATCCTCATTGACTCCCATGTTAAAAATACCATTTTCACAGCAGAAATAAACATGTTTACAGCCTGGTACCAAAACATGTTTTAGGTTTAATAGATCTAGTTTACACTCATGACAACTCTGAAGGAGGTGGATTTTTTGTCACTCTTCTGTTTAAGTGTATTAAAAGCCTAAAATTCTGAATAATTAATGAGCATCAGACCCATGTGACTGCAGAGCTATGTAACGTCCAGCAATGGTCAGTTTTTAGGTACAGTTTGACCATTAAACATCTGGTCAAAAAGGAGACACAAGATTGCATGTGTCCCCTTTAAATTGGCCTGCCTTCATCCCATCAGCTGGAGCTCAGAGTCTCTGCAGCTCTGAAAACAGATAACGACATGTCAACAATAACATTCTCTCCTCAAGGTCCAATCTTTCGGGTCCTCGTGCCTCCATATAAGGACACTCGCAGCCCAGATTAGTTGCTAAGTCAAAGAATGATTTCCTAAATCAGATATGAACTTCTACAACTTATAAGCTAGATGATCATTAAATAAACATTTGTTTATTGCTACTTATAATAATTATAATATAATAAAATGTTTCATTAATTTGTGCTCAATGACTGAAGTGTGAAATGAATATTATGTTATGATTACAGCGATTGAAATACATTTCAGCATGTTGATATGACAAGGTCATAACCATTTGCACTCACACATAAACAAAGTAAGGTTAAGTTAAACTCTGGTACATAAATAGCCTTTACCCCAGTCAGAGCATCTGTATCAAGGAAGGTGTGTTTCTGAGTTGTCTTGGTAACATTTCTCAGACCTGTCAGCTTTTGGTTGGCTACACAACCATAACATGAGAACATCAAAACTGGATCACTCTCGGGTGATCTCTCAGTTCTAGAGAAAGCTTCAGACCGGCCACCCGAAGCAAACCCTCTCTGACCATCAAAGCTTTTGACACATCATCAAAATCTTTTTGCACCTGCGAAGCTGATACCGCAACTTCCTACAGAACAAGCTGATATTGTTTAGACTCCTTAAGAGTCCCAGGCGCGTGGTTCCACCCATCTGTCGTGACCCGAGACATCTCTGGACTGAAGCATCAGTGCCAGAGGTCAGCCGACCTCTCCGACCTTCGAATCTACTATTACGTCCCCGGCTCTCTAGGAGAGATGAGGAGGGGAGTAATAAAATTAGTGTGTGGGTAAATAATAAACAGAGTGCTGTGTCGCTTAGAAAGAACAAGAATTTTATTACAAAACCACAAAGAGTTATATACACAAACACAAAGACAGTTATTTACAAAAGGGGAGAACGGAAAACGCCAACCCAGAAGGGGATGGGGATTAAATAACCGAGAATAATTATATAAATACAAAAGGGGCGATCCGAGGTCTAAGTCAAAGGGCGGTCCGAAGTCTAAAGCCAATTTATCCAATACAAATTCCAATCCAATATCCAAAATCCTAACGAGAGTAACCAAAGACGAACGTGCGAACGAGTTTTACCAAATGAGCGAACCACCTGTGGTTATATACCAGCAGTTGAAGTGATGGTCAAGTGCAAACTGTTTTAGTGAGAATTCGACATTTTGTTCAATGCATCAAGCTAAAGTTAACTGCGGTCTCCCCGGCGGGGAAACGATCACCAGTCTCCCAGGCAGACCTGCGTCGACTGAGGCAAGCCTATGTCTTCTGTGGCATAACACCACCAAATCCAACTAAGCAGCATATCAGGCAGCACTGTCGTACCAAGATCCCACAGCCGAGAGAGTTGCTGGTGAGAGTAGAGGGTGTTCTGCAGAAGTTCTTCTCAGAAAGTGACCCTGACAGAGTGCCAGTTTTTAAACCGAGCATGCTGAAAGTGTGGAGGATTCAGCGTGTCCACATTCTCCGGGGCTGTCTGAGTGACCCAGAGGTTGGTGAGGGAGTCCTCTACAGACATGGTGGCATGGTCCAACTTAACCATGTGAAGGGGGAGGAGGCAGCTGTACCTGTCTGGATCCCTGTGCGAGGTACCTCTCAGCAGGAGGGTTTTCATTTTCATCAGTCCAAGTGGGTCACAGGAACTCAGGTCTCCACAGAGCTTTTCCAGGCGCAGGGAATGATTGGAGTGGCTCGCTGGAATTTTCAACGCCTTCTGGACCTGAAGCAGCCTGATGTTCAGCTCCCTTTGGTTTTCGATCCAGCTTTGGTGTCGGAGCTGAACAAACTTTCAGAGGAAGTCATGGGACAAGCCAAGTATCCTGCCCTGCGTGTTTCCAATGCAGACACTGGAGAACGGTTTGGACTGCAGTATTTGGAGCCCGGCTGTCAACCCGTCCCTCTGGACTGGAATAAGCACAGGGCACAGAACACTCCAGCTTCTCCCACCTCAGAGCCAACCCCTCCCTTTGTGACAGCTACTGACCTACTTGAGGAGGTGAAGGTGGAGCCCTTTGCTCAGGTAACCATGATCCTTGCTTTAGTTCTGACACATTTCAAATAACAACATTCAAATGATCATCAACCAACTACATTGCTCGTTTCAGGACGACGCTGCTGGTGTAACTGCGCTCGGCACACAGACCACAGTCCAGCCCAGCCCAAACAAAGGTAATTCACGTCACCTTTTCATCCTCCTCCTATATTTACTTTTGGCTTTATATTCTAACACAAATGAATACATTTTCTTCTTGGTTTTCTTATTTTCTCTCCATCAAATGTCCCAGTAGTACTACCACCACCACTGCCTTTTGCAGCCTATCCTCATGCTGCTCGCACAGGTCCCATCAAAACTGGTGGTCTGCTGTTTGTCTTGGACCATTCTCGGTGGACACAGCCAATGAGGGAAACCATTGACCAGATCATGGCAAAGCATTGTGGGCAAAAAGACTTTCTTACTAAAGTCGCTGCAGAGTATGCCGTTCTGGTTCAAGCTGCTTCCAGAGACCCCAACAGCCTCCTGCATCCCACCACTAAACAGCATCTCTCACGCTACATAAAGCACCTGGCTAAGACAACAAACACAAGCTCATCACTCAACACCAGTTCAGAGACAATTTTGGAGACCCAACAGCTGTGGCATAACCTCACAGAAGGCAGTGAGACTGTTGCTGTTCCCGTGGTAACCATTCCCCCTGCCACTGTCAACCCACCCAGAATTAAGACACAGGACCCCCCTCTGACAAAAACAGAAATTGAGAAAATGGTAAAAGACATTGTCCAAAAGCACCAGGAACAACAACAACAACAACCTGCAAAAAAAAAAGAACAAGAAACTGTGTTGCATGTGGCCAGCCGAAGTCACGTTTCGGGGGGATGGATCCAGTGTTCACTTCTTTTACCAGTCAGGAGAGGTTAAATACTTTTATTGCTCCGTTAAAGTCCACCAGACCTATGCACCAGAGGGTCTGACAGATCCACGGATGCCATTTGTTGATTTTGCCAACTCAACTTTTTTTATATGAGAGAGCTTGAGGCTGCAAAGCTGCACTCCACAGAAACAAAACAGGTTATGGAGGAACGAAAAAAGAGGAAGGCAAAAGAGGAGCATCCCACCGGAAGGCTATGCAGGTTCTGCCACAAGCCAATCAAACAAGGACGAGACAGTCCTCATGTCCACACCGGGTTTCCTGGTGTAACAGGGAAATACATCTACTGTCCCAGTAAAGTCTTCTCTCTGTACAAAGCAGAAGGAATGATGGAGGAAATGACGTGGAGACAGTTCTGTCAGTCTTCCTTTTATGAGACAGAAAAGAAAAGATGGGCAGCAGAAAAACAGAAGTGATTGTTGATCTGCTGGCCACAGCTTTGTGATGTTTAATACTGTAAATAAGGTAAACATTTTGTTATTGTGCAATACTGTTTTCTGATGGTTAATGATGCATGCCTGGATGTTTACTCTTCTCAAGGTCCTTGTTTTAACTCTCCCACTGTCCTAATGGGTGACTCTTCGAGGAAAGTTGACCATTGAGCAGGGTTGATGGTTTATCCCTTGGGTCCACGTGGCAGCGATGAGGAGTGAGCACCACCTCACCCCTGCCACGTGGACCCAAGGGATAAACCATCAACCCTGCTCAATGGTCAACTTTCCTCGAGGGGTCACCCATTAGGACAGTGGGAGTGTTAAAGAAAGTTATATTTCTTCCATTTAAAGTGTTCAGCACTTTTTGTAAATAGCTAAAATTGTGGAGATGGATCATTCTTTCTTTAAATGTATTGCTACTATTCAAATTCCTAGATTGTTTATAAAAAATGTTTTTAAGATTTGAATTATAATAAAGATGATTGAAAATAACCCAGACTGTATTTACATCTGAAGTATTAATTCATTTATATAGATATACGTATACACACACACACACACACACACACACACACACACACACACACACACATACACACACACACACACGCATATAAACAAACACACACATGTATGTATCTTTCCTGCTCACAATAATTTTTATATAGGTGTAGATTCAATTTTTTTCAAAATAATGTTTATGTTATTCATTGGAATATGAACCATAAAAATGAAAAAAGCTGCTGAAAAATTTACACATTTTTGACTTAACAGTTTTCGAACCCACAGCAGGCTGGCAAGTCTGGTTTTGGAAGTTGTTGATGCGCTCCGGCTTTAAGCTGCAATTTGATTGGCTGTCAGTGCATTACGCCTTTATGCGGCTGGCCTTCGCGTGACAGGCGGGGATACTGTCCACTATACTAACGAGGAACTCACATTCTGTATCAGCCAACCACTGACCCGCTATATAAATGTCATTGGCTGGCTTTGCATGATTGGCAACATGCATGGTCCAAAAAGTGTTATTTGTACAACTTGTGACTTTTACTGATAGGTAAATCTGATTGTCAAACAGAGTTACCTCACCCTGGGCTTCCTTTCTGCTTGAGGTACTTATTTACATTTAAATGTTTACAGCAACTCCTTTATGCTTTAGGCACTTTTGTTCTACTATATGGAGGCCAAACCGGCCAGACCGGGAGTCTCTTATGCAGGAACACCGTCTTGCCCTGGCCAAGAGACTCGTTGATCTATTATCTGAAGAATCCCTTTTGTCTTCTGTGGACTCCTGAGGCCAAGGGGGTTTTTGAGGAATTTATGGGTGTGTGTGTGTGTGTTTTTGCAAATAAATTCACTCCAGAGTTTCGACTCGGGGTGAGAGGAAACTGGTTTTCGACTGGTGTGGATTGATTCTTCTCACCCTTTGCAAAGTATCTCACACTTTGCAAAGTATGTGTTCCTTGTCTGTTTAAGGTTGTTTACAATGTACCAAATTATCAATCTAATCCCTCTGTGTGTGCTCTGAGTTTTCTTTGAGGTAATACAGGACAAATAAAAATTACCCAACGTTTTTGGTGCTGAAACCCGGGAGAGCAGATCCCTTCAGTGGGAGTTCGCCTTCGGAGAGCCGCGTGGCGCCACTTCCTCATCAAAGTCCGGAGGGCTGAGAATTGCCCCATCGGCCGGCTGTTTATCTCCGCAGACGAACTTCCATTAACAGGCTCTCGCGCACGGACTCAGGGCGAGTCTGCCACTCAGGGAGAGAGTGAGTACCTAAATTAAATTGCACCCTTTAATTTTTTAATAACCAGTTGACAGTGTGGTTTTACGCTGGTGGTGATTTTGCCATCCACGCACGAAAGACGTTTCGGGCCCCGGTTAAGGGCTGGACTGATAGCCGCCGGACCTTGTCCTGGACTCCCATGCATGGTCCAAAAAGTGTTATTTGTACAACTTGTGACGTTTACAATGGGTAAACCTTCTTTGAAGGTCCTCATGGTTGTCACCACAGAAATGCTGAGCAAATTAACAGGCAGAAAATGTAGCAATCGTGAAACCCAAAGGCTACAAGTCCAGTACCGAAAAAAAAAAAAAAAGCCTGCTCATGCTACCGTCCTGTGCACCAAGAGTACTGGCGTTGCTAATGCGCTTGTGTGCATTGGTGGTCCAGTGGTAGGATTCTCGCCTGCCACGCGGGAGGCCCGGGTTCGATTCCCGGCCAATGCAACCTCTGTTGGATAGGATTCCAAGGCCTGTCCAATGCATCCATCAAAGTTAGTAGTCATCTATAATCCAAGTCTCTCATGTGACAGGCAGTGATGCGCTCACCAATACGAACAATGACCTCTTACTCTTCATGTGCCTATTCTTCAATGGGCCTTTTGAAACATCTATGCCAACAGATGGCATTGCATGATGTACAACAATTGTCGTCAGACAGCATTTATTGGTTACCCTTGGAGCTGTGGCAATGAGTAAAGATGGTTTGAACATCCTAAAGGTTTCCACCACAGAAATGCTGAGAAAAACGACACATTAGGAAGAAACCCTGTGTTCCAATGGCTGTCCTAAATGACAGCTAAAAACATATCAAATGATCAATCACTGCAGTTCAACGAATAAGTGTAAATGAAGACACGGTGGTGCAGTTGATGTGGAAAGCAAGCTAAAAAATGTTGATTTATGCATTCAGGTTCAACTTACAAAACGACTTACAGTTAAATTGAGTTCCAACAAGATGCCGTATCAAAATCCAAAAAGCTTCCATTACAAACATGTAGAGACCTCAGTGACAATGAGAAAAACAAGTAGAAGTAACTATTCTGAAAAGAAAATGAAGGCTGCACATTTTACTGTGCCATGCATGATACGTGCAGGCCATAAAGGTTAGCGTGTCCTGGTTGGTAGGCCAGTGGTAGCATTCAACAGCTGCCACGCAAGAGACCTGGGGCTAAATAGCAGCAGTTGAAGTGATGGTCAAGTGCAAAATTGGCCATTTTGTTCAATGCATCAAGCTAAAGTTAACTGCGGTCTCCCCGTCGGGGAATCGAACAACGGTCTCCCGCGTGACAGGCGGGGATACTGTCCACTATACTAACGAGGAACTCACATTCTGTATCAGCCAACCACTGACCCGCTATATAAAAGTCATTGGTTGGCTTTGAATGATTGGCAACATGCATGGTCCAAAAAGTGTTATTTGTACAACTTGTGACTTTTACTGATAGGTAAATCTGATTGTCAAACAGAGTTACCTCACCCTAAATGTTTGAAGGAATTCCTTTCTGCCTGAGGGCTTCCTTTCTGCTTGAGGTACTTATTTACATTTAAATGTTTGCAGCAACTTCTTTATGCTTTAGGCACTTTTGTTCTATTATATGGAGGCCAAACCAGCCAGACCGGGAGTCTCTTATGCAGGAACACCGTCTTGCCCTGGCCAAGAGACTCGTTGATCTATTATCTGAAGAATCCCTTTTGTCTTCTGTGGACTCCTGAGGCCAAGGGGGTTTTTGAGGAATTTATGGGTGTGTGTGTTCTTGCAAATAAATTCACTCCAGAGTTTCGAGTCGGGGTGAGAGGAAACTGGTTTTCGACTGGTGTGGATTGATTCTTCTCACCCTTTGCAAAGTATCTCACACTTTGCAAAGTATGTGTTCCTTGTCTGTTTAAGGTTGTTTACAATGTACCAAATTATCAATCTAATCCCTCTGCGTGTGCTCTGAGTTTTCTTTGAGGTAACACAGGACAAATAAAAATTACCCAACGTTTTTGGTGCTGAAACCCGGGAGAGCAGATCCCTTCAGTGGGAGTTCGCCTTCGGAGAGCCGCGTGGCGCCACTTCCTCATCAAAGTCCGGGGGGCTGAGAATTGCCCCATCGGCCGGCTGTTTATCTCCGCAGACGAACTTCCATTAACAGGCTCTCGCGCACGGACTCAGGGCGAGTCTGCCACTCAGGGAGAGAGTGAGTACCTAAATTAAATTGCACCCTTTAATTTTTTAATAACCAGTTGACAGTGTGGTTTTACGCTGGTGGTGATTTTTTCCATCCACGCACGAAAGACGTTTCCGGCCCCGGTTAAGGGCTGGACTGATAGCCGCCGGACCTTGTCCTGGACTCCCATGCATGGTCCAAAAAGTGTTATTTGTACAACTTGTGACGTTTACAATGGGTAAACCTTCTTTGAAGGTCCTCATGGTTGTCACCACAGAAATGCTGAGCAAATTAACAGGCAGAAAATGTAGCAATCGTGAAACCCAAAGGCTAGAAGTCCAGTACCGAAAAGAAAAAAAAAGCCTGCTCATGTTACCGTCCTGTGCACCAAGAGTACTGGCGTTGCTAATGCGCTTGTGTGCATTGGTGGTCCAGTGGTAGGATTCTCGCCTGCCACGTGGGAGGCCCGGGTTCGATTCCCGGCCAATGCAACCTCTGTTGGATAGGATTCCAAAGCCTGTCCAATGCATCCATCAAAGTTAGTAGTCATCTATAATCCAAGTCTCTCATGTGATAGGCAGTGATGCGCTCACCAATACGAACAATGACCTCTTACTCTTCATGTGCCTATTCTTCAATGGGCCTTTTGAAACATCTATGCCAACAGATGGCATTGCATGATGTGCAACAATTGTCGTCAGACAGCATTTATTGGTTACCCTTGGAGCTGTGGCAATGAGTAAAGATGGTTTGAACATCCTAAAGGTTTCCACCACAGAAATGCTGAGAAAAACGACACATTAGGAAGAAACCCTGTGTTCCAATGGCTGTCCTAAATGACAGCTAAAAACATATCAAATGATCAATCACTGCAGTTCAACGAATAAGTGTAAATGAAGACACGGTGGTGCAGTTGATGTGGAAAGCAAGCTAAAAAATGTTGATTTATGCATTCAGGTTCGACTTACAGTTAAATTGAGTTCCAACAAGATGCCGTATCAAAATCCAAAAAGCTTCCATTACAAACATGTAGAGACCTCAGTGACAATGAGAAAAACAAGTAGAAGTAACTATTCTGAAAAGAAAATGAAGGCTGCACATTTTACTGTGCCATGCATGATACGTGCAGGCCATAAAGGTTAGCGTGTCCTGGTTGGTAGGCCAGTGGTAGCATTCAACAGCTGCCACGCAAGAGACCTGGGGTTAAATAGCAGCAGTTGAAGTGATGGTCAAGTGCAAAATTGGCCATTTTGTTCAATGCATCAAGCTAAAGTTAACTGCGGTCTCCCCGTCGGGGAATCGAACCCCGGTCTCCCACGTGACAGGCGGGGATACTGTCCACTATACTAACGAGGAACTCTCATTCTGTATCAGCCAACCACTGACCCGCTATATAAAAGTCATTGGTTGGCTTTGAATGATTGGCAACATGCATGGTCCAAAAAGTGTTATTTGTACAACTTGTGACTTTTACTGATAGGTAAATCTGATTGTCAAACAGAGTTACCTCACCCTAAATGTTTGCAGGAATTCCTTTCTGCCTGAGGGCTTCCTTTCTGCTTGAGGTACTTATTTACATTTAAATGTTTGCAGCAACTTCTTTATGCTTTAGGCACTTTTGTTCTATTATATGGAGGCCAAACCGGCCAGACCGGGAGTCTCTTATGCAGGAACACCGTCTTGCCCTGGCCAAGAGACTCGTTGATCTATTATCTGAAGAATCCCTTTTGTCTTCTGTGGACTCCTGAGGCCAAGGGGGTTTTTGAGGAATTTATGGGTGTGTGTGTTATTGCAAATAAATTCACTCCAGAGTTTCGACTCGGGGTGAGAGGAAACTGGTTTTCGACTGGTGTGGATTGATTCTTCTCACCCTTTGCAAAGTATCTCACACTTTGCAAAGTATGTGTTCCTTGTCTGTTTAAGGTTGTTTACAATGTACCAAATTATCAATCTAATCCCTCTGCGTGTGCTCTGAGTTTTCTTTGAGGTAATACAGGACAAATAAAAATTACCCAACGTTTTTGGTGCTGAAACCTGGGAGAGCAGATCCCTTCAGTGGGAGTTCGCCTTCGGAGAGCCGCGTGGCGCCACTTCCTCATCAAAGTCCGGGGGGCTGAGAATTGCCCCATCGGCCGGCTGTTTATCTCCGCAGACGAACTTCCATTAACAGGCTCTCGCGCACGGACTCAGGGCGAGTCTGCCACTCAGGGAGAGAGTGAGTACCTAAATTAAATTGCACCCTTTAATTTTTTAATAACCAGTTGACAGTGTGGTTTTACGCTGGTGGTGATTTTTTCCATCCACGCACGAAAAACGTTTCCGGCCCCGGTTAAGGGCTGGACTGATAGCCGCCGGACCTTGTCCTGGACTCCCATGCATGGTCCAAAAAGTGTTATTTGTACAACTTGTGACGTTTACAATGGGTAAACCTTCTTTGAAGGTCCTCATGGTTGTCACCACAGAAATGCTGAGCAAATTAACAGGCAGAAAATGTAGCAATCGTGAAACCCAAAGGCTAGAAGTCCAGTACCGAAAAGAAAAAAAAAGCCTGCTCATGTTACCGTCCTGTGCACCAAGAGTACTGGCGTTGCTAATGCGCTTATGTGCATTGGTGGTCCAGTGGTAGGATTCTCGCCTGCCACGCGGGAGGCCCGAGTTCGATTCCCGGCCAATGCAACCTCTGTTGGATAGGATTCCAAAGCCTGTCCAATGCATCTATCAAAGTTAATAGTAATCTATAATCAAAGTCTCTCATGTGACAGGCAGTGATGCGCTCACCAATACGATCAATGACCTCTTACTCTTCATGTGCCTATTCTTCAATGGGCCTTTTGAAACATCTATGCCAACAGATGGCATTGCATGATGTACAACAATTGTCGTCAGACAGCATTTATTGGTTACCCTTGGAGCTGTGGCAATGAGTAAAGATGGTTTGAACATCCTAAAGGTTTCCACCACAGAAATGCTGAGAAAAACGACACATTAGGAAGAAACCCTGTGTTCCAATGGCTGTCCTAAATGACAGCTAAAAACATATCAAATGATCAATCACTGCAGTTCAACGAATAAGTGTAAATGAAGACACGGTAGTGCAGTTGATGTGGAAAGCAAGCTAAAAAATGTTGATTTATGCATTCAGGTTCGACTTACAAAACGACTTACAGTTAAATTGAGTTCCAACAAGATGCCGTATCAAAATCCAAAAAGCTTCCATTACAAACATGTAGAGACCTCAGTGACAATGAGAAAAACAAGTAGAAGTAACTATTCTGAAAAGAAAATGAAGGCTGCACATTTTACTGTGCCATGCATGATACGTGCAGGCCATAAAGGTTAGCGTGTCCTGGTTGGTAGGCCAGTGGTAGCATTCAACAGCTTCCACGCAAGAGACCTGGGGTTAAATAGCAGCAGTTGAAGTGATGGTCAAGTGCAAAATTGGCCATTTTGTTCAATGCATGAAGCTAAAGTTAACTGCGGTCTCCCCGTCGGGGAATCGAACCCCGGTCTCCCGCGTGACAGGCGGGGATACTGTCCACTATAATAACGAGGAACTGACATTCTGTATCAGCCAACCACTGACCCGCTATATAAAAGTCATTGGTTGGCTTTGAATGATTGGCAACATGCATGGTCCAAAAAGTGTTATTTGTACAACTTGTGACTTTTACTGATAGGTAAATCTGATTGTCAAACAGAGTTACCTCACCCTAAATGTTTGCAGGAATTCCTTTCTGCCTCGCGGGAGGCCCGGGTTCGATTCCCGGCCAATGCAACCTCTGTTGGATAGGATTCCAAGGCCTGTCCAATGCATCCATCAAAGTTAGTAGTCATCTATAATCCAAGTCTCTCATGTGACAGGCAGTGATGCGCTCACCAATACGAACAATGACCTCTTACTCTTCATGTGCCTATTCTTCAATGGGCCTTTTGAAACATCTATGCCAACAGATGGCATTGCATGATGTGCAACAATTGTCGTCAGACAGCATTTATTGGTTACCCTTGGAGCTGTGGCAATGAGTAAAGATGGTTTGAACATCCTAAAGGTTTCCACCACAGAAATGCTGAGAAAAACGACACATTAGGAAGAAACCCTGTGTTCCAATGGCTGTCCTAAATGACAGCTAAAAACATATCAAATGATCAATCACTGCAGTTCAACGAATAAGTGTAAATGAAGACACGGTGGTGCAGTTGATGTGGAAAGCAAGCTAAAAAATGTTGATTTATGCATTCAGGTTCAACTTACAAAACGACTTACAGTTAAATTGAGTTCCAACAAGATGCCGTATCAAAATCCAAAAAGCTTCCATTACAAACATGTAGAGACCTCAGTGACAATGAGAAAAACAAGTAGAAGTAACTATTCTGAAAAGAAAATGAAGGCTGCACATTTTACAGTGCCATGCATGATACGTGCAGGCCATAAAGGTTAGCGTGTCCTGGTTGGTAGGCCAGTGGTAGCATTCAACAGCTGCCACGCAAGAGACCTGGGGTTAAATAGCAGCAGTTGAAGTGATGGTCAAGTGCAAAATTGGCCATTTTGTTCAATGCATCAAGCTAAAGTTAACTGCGGTCTCCCCGTCGGGGAATCGAACCCCGGTCTCCCGCGTGACAGGCGAGGATACTGTCCACTATACTAACGAGGAACTCTCATTCTGTATAAGTCAACCACTGACCCGCTATATAAAAGTCATTGGTTGGCTTTGAATGATTGGCAACATGCATGGTCCAAAAAGTGTTATTTGTACAACTTGTGACTTTTACTGATAGGTAAATCTGATTGTCAAACAGAGTTACCTCACCCTAAATGTTTGCAGGAATTCCTTTCTGCCTGAGGGCTTCCTTTCTGCTTGAGGTACTTATTTACATTTAAATGTTTGCAGCAACTTCTTTATGCTTTAGGCACTTTTGTTCTATTATATGGAGGCCAAACCGGCCAGACCGGGAGTCTCTTATGCAGGAACACCGTCTTGCCCTGGCCAAGAGACTCGTTGATCTATTATCTGAAGAATCCCTTTTGTCTTCTGTGGACTCCTGAGGCCAAGGGGGTTTTTGAGGAATTTATGGGTGTGTGTGTTCTTGCAAATAAATTCACTCCAGAGTTTCGACTCGGGGTGAGAGGAAACTGGTTTTCGACTGGTGTGGATTGATTCTTCTCACCCTTTGCAAAGTATCTCACACTTTGCAAAGTATGTGTTCCTTGTCTGTTTAAGGTTGTTTACAATGTACCAAATTATCAATCTAATCCCTCTGTGTGTGCTCTGAGTTTTCTTTGAGGTAATACAGGACAAATAAAAATTACCCAACGTTTTTGGTGCTGAAACCCGGGAGAGCAGATACCTTCAGTGGGAGTTCGCCTTCAGAGAGCCGCGTGGCGCCACTTCCTCATCAAAGTCCGGGGGGCTGAGAATTGCCCCATCGGCCGGCTGTTTATCTCCGCAGACGAACTTCCATTAACAGGCTCTCGCGCACGGACTCAGGGCGAGTCTGCCACTCAGGGAGAGAGTGAGTACCTAAATTAAATTGCACCCTTTAATTTTTTAATAACCAGTTGACAGTGTGGTTTTACGCTGGTGGTGATTTTGCCATCCACGCACGAAAGACGTTTCGGGCCCCGGTTAAGGGCTGGACTGATAGCCGCCGGACCTTGTCCTGGACTCCCATGCATGGTCCAAAAAGTGTTATTTGTACAACTTGTGACGTTTACAATGGGTAAACCTTCTTTGAAGGTCCTCATGGTTGTCACCACAGAAATGCTGAGCAAATTAACAGGCAGAAAATGTAGCAATCGTGAAACCCAAAGGCTAGAAGTCCAGTACCGAAAAGAAAAAAAAAAAAGCCTGCTCATGTTACCGTCCTGTGCACCAAGAGTACTGGCGTTGCTAATGCACTTGTGTGCATTGGTGGTCCAGTGGTAGGTTTCTCGCCTGCCACGCGGGAGGCCCGGGTTCGATTCCCGGCCAATGCAACCTCTGTTGGATAGGATTTCAAAGCCTGTCCAATGCATCCATCAAAGTTAGTAGTCATCTATAATCCAAGTCTCTCATGTGATAGGCAGTGATGCGCTCACCAATACGAACAATGTTCTCTTACTCTTCATGTGCCTATTCTTCAATGGGCCTTTTGAAACATCTATGCCAACAGATGGCATTGCATGATGTGCAACAATTGTCGTCAGACAGCATTTATTGGTTACCCTTGGAGCTGTGGCAATTAGTAAAGATGGTTTGAAGATCCTAAAGGTTTCCACCACAGAAATGCTGAGAAAAACGACACATTAGGAAGAAACCCTGTGTTCCAATGGCTGTCCTAAATGACAGCTAAAAACATATCAAATGATCAATCACTGCAGTTCAACGAATAAGTGTAAATGAAGACACGGTGGTGCAGTTGATGTGGAAAGCAAGCAAAAAAATGTTGATTTATGCATTCAGGTTCAACTTACAAAACGACTTACAGTTAAATTGAGTTCCAACAAGATGCCGTATCAAAATCCAAAAAGCTTCCATTAAAAACATGTAGAGACCTCAGTGACAATGAGAAAAACAAGTAGAAGTAACTATTCTGAAAAGAAAATGAAGGCTGCACATTTTACTGTGCCATGCATGATACGTGCAGGCCATAAAGGTTAGCGTGTCCTGGTTGGTAGGCCAGTGGTAGCATTCAACAGCTGCCACGCAAAAGACCTGGGGTTAAATAGCAGCAGTTGAAGTGATGGTCAAGTGCAAAATTGGCCATTTTGTTCAATGCATGAAGCTAAAGTTAACTGCGGTCTCCCCGTCGGGGAATTGAACCCCGGTCTCCCGCGTGACAGGCGGGGATACTGTCCACTATACTAACGAGGAACTCACATTATGTATCAGCCAACCACTGACCCGCTATATAAAAGTCATTGGTTGGCTTTGAATGATTGGCAACATGCATGGTCCAAAAAGTGTTATTTGTACAACTTGTGACTTTTACTGATAGGTAAATCTGATTGTCAAACAGAATTACCTCACCCTAAATGTTTGCAGGAATTCCTTTCTGCCTGAGGGCTTCCTTTCTGCTTGAGGTACTTATTTACATTTAAATGTTTGCAGCAACTTCTTTATGCTTTAGGCACTTTTGTTCTATTATATGGAGGCCAAACCGGCCAGACCGGGAGTCTCTTATGCAGGAACACCGTCTTGCCCTGGCCAAGAGACTCGTTGATCTATTATCTGAAGAATCCCTTTTGTCTTCTGTGGACTCCTGAGGCCAAGGGGGTTTTTGAGGAATTTATGGGTGTGTGTGTTCTTGCAAATAAATTCACTCCAGAGTTTCGAGTCGGGGTGAGAGGAAACTGGTTTTCGACTGGTGTGGATTGATTCTTCTCACCCTTTGCAAAGTATCTCACACTTTGCAAAGTATGTGTTCCTTGTCTGTTTAAGGTTGTTTACAATGTACCAAATTATCAATCTAATCCCTCTGCGTGTGCTCTGAGTTTTCTTTGAGGTAATACAGGACAAATAAAAATTACCCAACGTTTTTGGTGCTGAAACCCGGGAGAGCAGATCCCTTCAGTGGGAGTTCGCCTTCGGAGAGCCGCGTGGCGCCACTTCCTCATCAAAGTCCGGGGGGCTGAGAATTGCCCCATCGGCCGGCTGTTTATCTCCGCAGACGAACTTCCATTAACAGGCTCTCGCGCACGGACTCAGGGCGAGTCTGCCACTCAGGGAGAGAGTGAGTACCTAAATTAAATTGCACCCTTTAATTTTTTAATAACCAGTTGACAGTGTGGTTTTACGCTGGTGGTGATTTTGCCATCCACGCACGAAAGACGTTTCGGGCCCCGGTTAAGGGCTGGACTGATAGCCGCCGGACCTTGTCCTGGACTCCCATGCATGGTCCAAAAAGTGTTATTTGTACAACTTGTGACGTTTACAATGGGTAAACCTTCTTTGAAGGTCCTCATGGTTGTCACCACAGAAATGCTGAGCAAATTAACAGGCAGAAAATGTAGCAATCGTGAAACCCAAAGGCTAGAAGTCCAGTACCGAAAAGAAAAAAAAAAGCCTGCTCATGTTACCGTCCTGTGCACCAAGAATACTGGCGTTGCTAATGCGCTTGTGTGCATTGGTGGTCCAGTGGTAGGATCCTCGCCTGCCACGCGGGAGGCCCGGGTTCGATTCCCGGCCAATGCAACCTCTGTTGGATAGGATTCCAAGGCCTGTCCAATGCATCCATCAAAAGTAGTAGTAATCTATAATCAAAGTCTCTCATGTGACAGGCAGTGATGCGCTCACCAATACGAACAATGACCTCTTACTCTTCATGTGCCTATTCTTCAATGGGCCTTTTGAAACATCTATGCCAACAGATGGCATTGCATGATGTGCAACAATTGTCGCCAGACAGCATTTATTGGTTACGCTTGGAGCTGTGGCAATGAGTAAAGATGGTTTGAACATCCTAAAGGTTTCCACCACAGAAATGCTGAGAAAAACAACACATTAGGAAGAAACCCTGTGTTCCAATGGCTGTCCTAAATGACAGCTAAAAACATATCAAATGATCAATCACTGCAGTTCAACGAATAAGTGTATATGAAGACACGGTGGTGCAGTTGATGTGGAAAGCAAGCTAAAAACTGTTGATTTATGCATTCAGGTTCAACTTACAAAACGACTTACAGTTGAATTGAGTTCCAACAAGATGCCGTATCAAAATCCAAAAAGCTTCCATTACAAACATGTAGAGACCTCAGTGACAATGAGAAAAACAAGTAGAAGTAACTATTCTGAAAAGAAAATGAAGGCTGCACATTTTACTGTGCCATGCATGATACGTGCAGGCCATAAAGGTTAGCGTGTCCTGGTTGGTAGGCCAGTGGTAGCATTCAACAGCTGCCACGCAAGAGACCTGGGGTTAAATAGCAGCAGTTGAAGTGATGGTCAAGTGCAAAATTGGCCATTTTGTTCAATGCATCAAGCTAAAGTTAACTGCGGTCTCCCCGTCGGGGAATTGAACCCCGGTCTCCCGCGTGACAGGCGGGGATACTGTCCACTATACTAACGAGGAACTCACATTATGTATCAGCCAACCACTGACCCGCTATATAAAAGTCATTGGTTGGCTTTGAATGATTGGCAACATGCATGGTCCAAAAAGTGTTATTTGTACAACTTGTGACTTTTACTGATAGGTAAATCTGATTGTCAAACAGAATTACCTCACCCTAAATGTTTGCAGGAATTCCTTTCTGCCTGAGGGCTTCCTTTCTGCTTGAGGTACTTATTTACATTTAAATGTTTGCAGCAACTTCTTTATGCTTTAGGCACTTTTGTTCTATTATATGGAGGCCAAACCGGCCAGACCGGGAGTCTCTTATGCAGGAACACCGTCTTGCCCTGGCCAAGAGACTCGTTGATCTATTATCTGAAGAATCCCTTTTGTCTTCTGTGGACTCCTGAGGCCAAGGGGGTTTTTGAGGAATTTATGGGTGTGTGTGTTCTTGCAAATAAATTCACTCCAGAGTTTCGAGTCGGGGTGAGAGGAAACTGGTTTTCGACTGGTGTGGATTGATTCTTCTCACCCTTTGCAAAGTATCTCACACTTTGCAAAGTATGTGTTCCTTGTCTGTTTAAGGTTGTTTACAATGTACCAAATTATCAATCTAATCCCTCTGCGTGTGCTCTGAGTTTTCTTTGAGGTAATACAGGACAAATAAAAATTACCCAACGTTTTTGGTGCTGAAACCCGGGAGAGCAGATCCCTTCAGTGGGAGTTCGCCTTCGGAGAGCCGCGTGGCGCCACTTCCTCATCAAAGTCCGGGGGGCTGAGAATTGCCCCATCGGCCGGCTGTTTATCTCCGCAGACGAACTTCCATTAACAGGCTCTCGCGCACGGACTCAGGGCGAGTCTGCCACTCAGGGAGAGAGTGAGTACCTAAATTAAATTGCACCCTTTAATTTTTTAATAACCAGTTGACAGTGTGGTTTTACGCTGGTGGTGATTTTTTCCATCCACGCACGAAAGACGTTTCCGGCCCCGGTTAAGGGCTGGACTGATAGCCGCCGGACCTTGTCCTGGACTCCCATGCATGGTCCAAAAAGTGTTATTTGTACAACTTGTGACGTTTACAATGGGTAAACCTTCTTTGAAGGTCCTCATGGTTGTCACCACAGAAATGCTGAGCAAATTAATAGGCAGAAAATGTAGCAATCGTGAAACCCAAAGGCTAGAAGTCCAGTACCGAAAAAAAAAAAAGCCTGCTCATGTTACCGTCCTGTGCACCAAGAGTACTGGCGTTGCTAATGCGCTTGTGTGCATTGGTGGTCCAGTGGTAGGATTCTCGCCTGCCACGCGGGAGGCCCGGGTTTGATTCCCGGCCAATGCAACCTCTGTTGGATAGGATTTCAAAGCCTGTCCAATGCATCCATCAAAGTTAGTAGTCATCTATAATCCAAGTCTCTCATGTGATAGGCAGTGATGCGCTCACCAATACGAACAATGTTCTCTTACTCTTCATGTGCCTATTCTTCAATGGGCCTTTTGAAACATCTATGCCAACAGATGGCATTGCATGATGTGCAACAATTGTCGTCAGACAGCATTTATTGGTTACCCTTGGAGCTGTGGCAATGAGTAAAGATGGTTTGAACATCCTAAAGGTTTCCACCACAGAAATGCTGAGAAAAACGACACATTAGGAAGAAACCCTGTGTTCCAATGGCTGTCCTAAATGACAGCTAAAAACATATCAAATGATCAATCACTGCAGTTCAACGAATAAGTGTAAATGAAGACACGGTGGTGCAGTTGATGTGGAAAGCAAGCTAAAAAATGTTGATTTATGATTTCAGGTTCAACTTACAAAACGACTTACAGTTAAATTGAGTTCCAACAAGATGCCGTATCAAAATCCAAAAAGCTTCCATTACAAACATGTAGAGACCTCAGTGACAATGAGAAAAACAAGTAGAAGTAACTATTCTGAAAAGAAAATGAAGGCTGCACATTTTACTGTGCCATGCATGATACGTGCAGGCCATAAAGGTTAGCGTGTCCTGGTTGGTAGGCCAGTGGTAGCATTCAACAGCTGCCACGCAAGAGACCTGGGGTTAAATAGCAGCAGTTGAAGTGATGGTCAAGTGCAAAATTGGCCATTTTGTTCAATGCATGAAGCTAAAGTTAACTGCGGTCTCCCCGTCGGGGAATCGAACCCCGGTCTCCCGCGTGACAGGTGGGGATACTGTCCACTATACTAACGAGGAACTCACATTCTGTTTCAGCCAACCACTGACCCGCTATATAAAAGTCATTGGTTGGCTTTGAATGATTGGCAACATGCATGGTCCAAAAAGTGTTATTTGTACAACTTGTGACTTTTACTGATAGGTAAATCTGATTGTAAAACAGAATTACCTCACCCTAAATGTTTGCAGGAATTCCTTTCTGCCTGAGGGCTTCCTTTCTGCTTGAGGTACTTATTTACATTTAAATGTTTGCAGCAACTTCTTTATGCTTTAGGCACTTTTGTTCTATTATATGGAGGCCAAACCGGCCAGACCGGGAGTCTCTTATGCAGGAACACCGTCTTGCCCTGGCCAAGAGACTCGTTGATCTATTATCTGAAGAATCCCTTTTGTCTTCTGTGGACTCCTGAGGCCAAGGGGGTTTTTGAGGAATTTATGGGTGTGTGTGTTCTTGCAAATAAATTCACTCCAGAGTTTCGACTCGGGGTGAGAGGAAACTGGTTTTCGACTGGTGTGGATTGATTCTTCTCACCCTTTGCAAAGTATCTCACACTTTGCAAAGTATGTGTTCCTTGTCTGTTTAAGGTTGTTTACAATGTACCAAATTATCAATCTAATCCCTCTGCGTGTGCTCTGAGTTTTCTTTGAGGTAATACAGGACAAATAAAAATTACCCAACGTTTTTGGTGCTGAAACCCGGGAGAGCAGATCCCTTCAGTGGGAGTTCGCCTTCGGAGAGCCGCGTGGCGCCACTTCCTCATCAAAGTCCGGGGGGCTGAGAATTGCCCCATCGGCCGGCTGTTTATCTCCGCAGACGAACTTCCATTAACAGGCTCTCGCGCACGGACTCAGGGCGAGTCTGCCACTCAGGGAGAGAGTGAGTACCTAAATTAAATTGCACCCTTTAATTTTTTAATAACCAGTTGACAGTGTGGTTTTACGCTGGTGGTGATTTTTTCCATCCACGCACGAAAGACGTTTCCGGCCCCGGTTAAGGGCTGGACTGATAGCCGCCGGACCTTGTCCTGGACTCCCATGCATGGTCCAAAAAGTGTTATTTGTACAACTTGTGACGTTTACAATGGGTAAACCTTCTTTGAAGGTCCTCATGGTTGTCACCACAGAAATGCTGAGCAAATTAATAGGCAGAAAATGTAGCAATCGTGAAACCCAAAGGCTAGAAGTCCAGTACCGAAAAAAAAAAGCCTGCTCATGTTACCGTCCTGTGCACCAAGAGTACTGGCGTTGCTAATGCGCTTGTGTGCATTGGTGGTCCAGTGGTAGGATTCTCGCCTGCCACGCGGGAGGCCCGGGTTCGATTCCCGGCCAATGCAACCTCTGTTGGATAGGATTTCAAAGCCTGTCCAATGCATCCATCAAAGTTAGTAGTCATCTATATTCCAAGTCTCTCATGTGATAGGCAGTGATGCGCTCACCAATACGAACAATGTTCTCTTACTCTTCATGTGCCTATTCTTCAATGGGCCTTTTGAAACATCTATGCCAACAGATGGCATTGCATGATGTGCAACAATTGTCGTCAGACAGCATTTATTGGTTACCCTTGGAGCTGTGGCAATGAGTAAAGATGGTTTGAACATCCTAAAGGTTTCCACCACAGAAATGCTGAGAAAAACGACACATTAGGAAGAAACCCTGTGTTCCAATGGCTGTCCTAAATGACAGCTAAAAACATATCAAATGATCAATCACTGCAGTTCAACGAATAAGTGTAAATGAAGACACGGTGGTGCAGTTGATGTGGAAAGCAAGCTAAAAAATGTTGATTTATGCATTCAGGTTCAACTTACAAAACGACTTACAGTTAAATTGAGTTCCAACAAGATGCCGTATCAAAATCCAAAAAGCTTCCATTACAAACATGTAGAGACCTCAGTGACAATGAGAAAAACAAGTAGAAGTAACTATTCTGAAAAGAAAATGAAGGCTGCACATTTTACTGTGCCATGCATGATACGTGCAGGCCATAAAGGTTAGCGTGTCCTGGTTGGTAGGCCAGTGGTAGCATTCAACAGCTGCCACGCAAGAGACCTGGGGTTAAATAGCAGCAGTTGAAGTGATGGTCAAGTGCAAAATTGGCCATTTTGTTCAATGCATGAAGCTAAAGTTAACTGCGGTCTCCCCGTCGGGGAATCGAACCCCGGTCTCCCGCGTGACAGGCGGGGATACTGTCCACTATACTAACGAGGAACTCACATTATGTATCAGCCAACCACTGACCCGCTATATAAAAGTCATTGGTTGGCTTTGAATGATTGGCAACATGCATGGTCCAAAAAGTGTTATTTGTACAACTTGTGACTTTTACTGATAGGTAAATCTGATTGTAAAACAGAATTACCTCACCCTAAATGTTTGCAGGAATTCCTTTCTGCCTGAGGGCTTCCTTTCTGCTTGAGGTACTTATTTACATTTAAATGTTTGCAGCAACTTCTTTATGCTTTAGGCACTTTTGTTCTATTATATGGAGGCCAAACCGGCCAGACTGGGAGTCTCTTATGCAGGAACACCGTCTTGCCCTGGCCAAGAGACTCGTTGATCTATTATCTGAAGAATCCCTTTTGTCTTCTGTGGACTCCTGAGGCCAAGGGGGTTTTTGAGGAATTTATGGGTGTGTGTGTTCTTGCAAATAAATTCACTCCAGAGTTTCGACTCGGGGTGAGAGGAAACTGGTTTTCGACTGGTGTGGATTGATTCTTCTCACCCTTTGCAAAGTATCTCACACTTTGCAAAGTATGTGTTCCTTGTCTGTTTAAGGTTGTTTACAATGTACCAAATTATCAATCTAATCCCTCTGCGTGTGCTCTGAGTTTTCTTTGAGGTAATACAGGACAAATAAAAATTACCCAACGTTTTTGGTGCTGAAACCCGGGAGAGCAGATCCCTTCAGTGGGAGTTCGCCTTCGGAGAGCCGCGTGGCGCCACTTCCTCATCAAAGTCCGGGGGGCTGAGAATTGCCCCATCGGCCGGCTGTTTATCTCCGCAGACGAACTTCCATTAACAGGCTCTCGCGCACGGACTCAGGGCGAGTCTGCCACTCAGGGAGAGAGTGAGTACCTAAATTAAATTGCACCCTTTAATTTTTTAATAACCAGTTGACAGTGTGGTTTTACGCTGGTGGTGATTTTTTCCATCCACGCACGAAAGACGTTTCCGGCCCCGGTTAAGGGCTGGACTGATAGCCGCCGGACCTTGTCCTGGACTCCCATGCATGGTCCAAAAAGTGTTATTTGTACAACTTGTGACGTTTACAATGGGTAAACCTTCTTTGAAGGTCCTCATGGTTGTCACCACAGAAATGCTGAGCAAATTAATAGGCAGAAAATGTAGCAATCGTGAAACCCAAAGGCTAGAAGTCCAGTACCGAAAAAAAAAAGCCTGCTCATGTTACCGTCCTGTGCACCAAGAGTACTGGCGTTGCTAATGCGCTTGTGTGCATTGGTGGTCCAGTGGTAGGATTCTCGCCTGCCACGCGGGAGGCCCGGGTTCGATTCCCGGCCAATGCAACCTCTGTTGGATAGGATTTCAAAGCCTGTCCAATGCATCCATCAAAGTTAGTAGTCATCTATAATCCAAGTCTCTCATGTGATAGGCAGTGATGCGCTCACCAATACGAACAATGTTCTCTTACTCTTCATGTGCCTATTCTTCAATGGGCCTTTTGAAACATCTATGCCAACAGATGGCATTGCATGATGTGCAACAATTGTCGTCAGACAGCATTTATTGGTTACCCTTGGAGCTGTGGCAATGAGTAAAGATGGTTTGAACATCCTAAAGGTTTCCACCACAGAAATGCTGAGAAAAACGACACATTAGGAAGAAACCCTGTGTTCCCATGGCTGTCCTAAATGACAGCTAAAAACATATCAAATGATCAATCACTGCAGTTCAACGAATAAGTGTAAATGAAGACACGGTGGTGCAGTTGATGTGGAAAGCAAGCTAAAAAATGTTGATTTATGCATTCAGGTTCAACTTACAAAACGACTTACAGTTAAATTGAGTTCCAACAAGATGCCGTATCAAAATCCAAAAAGCTTCCATTACAAACATGTAGAGACCTCAGTGACAATGAGAAAAACAAGTAGAAGTAAATATTCTGAAAAGAAAATGAAGGCTGCACATTTTACTGTGCCATGCATGATACATGCAGGCCATAAAGGTTAGCGTGTCCTGGTTGGTAGGCCAGTGGTAGCATTCAACAGCTGCCACGCAAGAGACCTGGGGTTAAATAGCAGCAGTTGAAGTGATGGTCAAGTGCAAAATTGGCCATTTTGTTCAATGCATGAAGCTAAAGTTAACTGCGGTCTCCCCGTCGGGGAATCGAACCCCGGTCTCCCGCGTGACAGGCAGGGATACTGTCCACTATACTAACGAGGAACTCACATTATGTATCAGCCAACCACTGACCCGCTATATAAAAGTCATTGGTTGGCTTTGAATGATTGGCAACATGCATGGTCCAAAAAGTGTTATTTGTACAACTTGTGACTTTTACTGATAGGTAAATCTGATTGTAAAACAGAATAACCTCACCCTAAATGTTTGCAGGAATTCCTTTCTGCCTGAGGGCTTCCTTTCTGCTTGAGGTACTTATTTACATTTAAATGTTTGCAGCAACTTCTTTATGCTTTAGGCACTTTTGTTCTATTATATGGAGGCCAAACCGGCCAGACCGGGAGTCTCTTATGCAGGAACACCGTCTTGCCCTGGCCAAGAGACTCGTTGATCTATTATCTGAAGAATCCCTTTTGTCTTCTGTGGACTCCTGAGGCCAAGGGGGTTTTTGAGGAATTTATGGGTGTGTGTGTTCTTGCAAATAAATTCACTCCAGAGTTTCGACTCGGGGTGAGAGGAAACTGGTTTTCGACTGGTGTGGATTGATTCTTCTCACCCTTTGCAAAGTATCTCACACTTTGCAAAGTATGTGTTCCTTGTCTGTTTAAGGTTGTTTACAATGTACCAAATTATCAATCTAATCCCTCTGCGTGTGCTCTGAGTTTTCTTTGAGGTAATACAGGACAAATAAAAATTACCCAACGTTTTTGGTGCTGAAACCCGGGAGAGCAGATCCCTTCAGTGGGAGTTCGCCTTCGGAGAGCCGCGTGGCGCCACTTCCTCATCAAAGTCCGGGGGGCTGAGAATTGCCCCATCGGCCGGCTGTTTATCTCCGCAGACGAACTTCCATTAACAGGCTCTCGCGCACGGACTCAGGGCGAGTCTGCCACTCAGGGAGAGAGTGAGTACCTAAATTAAATTGCACCCTTTAATTTTTTAATAACCAGTTGACAGTGTGGTTTTACGCTGGTGGTGATTTTTTCCATCCACGCACGAAAGACGTTTCCGGCCCCGGTTAAGGGCTGGACTGATAGCCGCCGGACCTTGTCCTGGACTCCCATGCATGGTCCAAAAAGTGTTATTTGTACAACTTGTGACGTTTACAATGGGTAAACCTTCTTTGAAGGTCCTCATGGTTGTCACCACAGAAATGCTGAGCAAATTAACAGGCAGAAAATGTAGCAATCGTGAAACCCAAAGGCTAGAAGTCCAGTACCGAAAAAAAAAAGCCTGCTCATGTTACCGTCCTGTGCACCAAGAATACTGGCATTGCTAATTCGCTTGTGTGCATTGGTGGTCCAGTGGTAGGATTCTCGCCTGCCACGCGGGAGGCCCGGGTTCGATTCCCGGCCAATGCAACCTCTGTTGGATAGGATTTCAAAGCCTGTCCAATGCATCCATCAAAGTTAGTAGTCATCTATAATCCATGTCTCTCATGTGATAGGCAGTGATGCGCTCACCAATACGAACAATGACCTCTTACTCTTCATGTGCCTATTCTTCAATGGGCCTTTTGAAACATCTATGCCAACAGATGGCATTGTATGATGTGCAACAATTGTCGTCAGACAGCATTTATTGGTTACCCTTGGAGCTGTGGCAATGAGTAAAGATGGTTTGAACATCCTAAAGGTTTCCACCACAGAAATGCTGAGAAAAACGACACATTAGGAAGAAACCCTGTGTTCCAATGGCTGTCCTAAATGACAGCTAAAAACATATCAAATGATCAATCACTGCAGTTCAACGAATAAGTGTAAATGAAGACACGGTGGTGCAGTTGATGTGGAAAGCAAGCTAAAAAATGTTGATTTATGCATTCAGGTTCAACTTACAAAACGACTTACAGTTAAATTGAGTTCCAACAAGATGCCGTATAAAATCCAAAAAGCTTCCATTACATACATGTAGAGACCTCAGTGACAATGAGAAAAACAAGTAGAAGTAACTATTCTGAAAAGAAAATGAAGGCTGCACATTTTACTGTGCCATGCATGATACGTGCAGGCCATAAAGGTTAGCGTGTCCTGGTTGGTAGGCCAGTGGTAGCATTCAACAGCTGCCACGCAAAAGACCTGGGGTTAAATAGCAGCAGTTGAAGTGATGGTCAAGTGCAAAATTGGCCATTTTGTTCAATGCATGAAGCTAAAGTTAACTGCGGTCTCCCCGTCGGGGAATTGAACCCCGGTCTCCCGCGTGACAGGCGGGGATACTGTCCACTATACTAACGAGGAACTCACATTATGTATCAGCCAACCACTGACCCGCTATATAAAAGTCATTGGTTGGCTTTGAATGATTGGCAACATGCATGGTCCAAAAAGTGTTATTTGTACAACTTGTGACTTTTACTGATAGGTAAATCTGATTGTCAAACAGAATTACCTCACCCTAAATGTTTGCAGGAATTCCTTTCTGCCTGAGGGCTTCCTTTCTGCTTGAGGTACTTATTTACATTTAAATGTTTGCAGCAACTTCTTTATGCTTTAGGCACTTTTGTTCTATTATATGGAGGCCAAACCGGCCAGACCGGGAGTCTCTTATGCAGGAACACCGTCTTGCCCTGGCCAAGAGACTCGTTGATCTATTATCTGAAGAATCCCTTTTGTCTTCTGTGGACTCCTGAGGCCAAGGGGGTTTTTGAGGAATTTATGGGTGTGTGTGTTCTTGCAAATAAATTCACTCCAGAGTTTCGAGTCGGGGTGAGAGGAAACTGGTTTTCGACTGGTGTGGATTGATTCTTCTCACCCTTTGCAAAGTATCTCACACTTTGCAAAGTATGTGTTCCTTGTCTGTTTAAGGTTGTTTACAATGTACCAAATTATCAATCTAATCCCTCTGCGTGTGCTCTGAGTTTTCTTTGAGGTAATACAGGACAAATAAAAATTACCCAACGTTTTTGGTGCTGAAACCCGGGAGAGCAGATCCCTTCAGTGGGAGTTCGCCTTCGGAGAGCCGCGTGGCGCCACTTCCTCATCAAAGTCCGGGGGGCTGAGAATTGCCCCATCGGCCGGCTGTTTATCTCCGCAGACGAACTTCCATTAACAGGCTCTCGCGCACGGACTCAGGGCGAGTCTGCCACTCAGGGAGAGAGTGAGTACCTAAATTAAATTGCACCCTTTAATTTTTTAATAACCAGTTGACAGTGTGGTTTTACGCTGGTGGTGATTTTTTCCATCCACGCACGAAAGACGTTTCCGGCCCCGGTTAAGGGCTGGACTGATAGCCGCCGGACCTTGTCCTGGACTCCCATGCATGGTCCAAAAAGTGTTATTTGTACAACTTGTGACGTTTACAATGGGTAAACCTTCTTTGAAGGTCCTCATGGTTGTCACCACAGAAATGCTGAGCAAATTAATAGGCAGAAAATGTAGCAATCGTGAAACCCAAAGGCTAGAAGTCCAGTACCGAAAAAAAAAAGCCTGCTCATGTTACCGTCCTGTGCACCAAGAGTACTGGCGTTGCTAATGCGCTTGTGTGCATTGGTGGTCCAGTGGTAGGATTCTCGCCTGCCACGCGGGAGGCCCGGGTTTGATTCCCGGCCAATGCAACCTCTGTTGGATAGGATTTCAAAGCCTGTCCAATGCATCCATCAAAGTTAGTAGTCATCTATAATCCAAGTCTCTCATGTGATAGGCAGTGATGCGCTCACCAATACGAACAATGTTCTCTTACTCTTCATGTGCCTATTCTTCAATGGGCCTTTTGAAACATCTATGCCAACAGATGGCATTGCATGATGTGCAACAATTGTCGTCAGACAGCATTTATTGGTTACCCTTGGAGCTGTGGCAATGAGTAAAGATGGTTTGAACATCCTAAAGGTTTCCACCACAGAAATGCTGAGAAAAACGACACATTAGGAAGAAACCCTGTGTTCCAATGGCTGTCCTAAATGACAGCTAAAAACATATCAAATGATCAATCACTGCAGTTCAACGAATAAGTGTAAATGAAGACACGGTGGTGCAGTTGATGTGGAAAGCAAGCTAAAAAATGTTGATTTATGCATTCAGGTTCAACTTACAAAACGACTTACAGTTAAATTGAGTTCCAACAAGATGCCGTATCAAAATCCAAAAAGCTTCCATTACAAACATGTAGAGACCTCAGTGACAATGAGAAAAACAAGTAGAAGTAACTATTCTGAAAAGAAAATGAAGGCTGCACATTTTACTGTGCCATGCATGATACGTGCAGGCCATAAAGGTTAGCGTGTCCTGGTTGGTAGGCCAGTGGTAGCATTCAACAGCTGCCACGCAAGAGACCTGGGGTTAAATAGCAGCAGTTGAAGTGATGGTCAAGTGCAAAATTGGCCATTTTGTTCAATGCATGAAGCTAAAGTTAACTGCGGTCTCCCCGTCGGGGAATCGAACCCCGGTCTCCCGCGTGACAGGCGGGGATACTGTCCACTATACTAACGAGGAACTCACATTATGTATCAGCCAACCACTGACCCGCTATATAAAAGTCATTGGTTGGCTTTGAATGATTGGCAACATGCATGGTCCAAAAAGTGTTATTTGTACAACTTGTGACTTTTACTGATAGGTAAATCTGATTGTAAAACAGAATTACCTCACCCTAAATGTTTGCAGGAATTCCTTTCTGCCTGAGGGCTTCCTTTCTGCTTGAGGTACTTATTTACATTTAAATGTTTGCAGCAACTTCTTTATGCTTTAGGCACTTTTGTTCTATTATATGGAGGCCAAACCGGCCAGACCGGGAGTCTCTTATGCAGGAACACCGTCTTGCCCTGGCCAAGAGACTCGGTGATCTATTATCTGAAGAATCCCTTTTGTCTTCTGTGGACTCCTGAGGCCAAGGGGGTTTTTGAGGAATTTATGGGTGTGTGTGTTCTTGCAAATAAATTCACTCCAGAGTTTCGACTCGGGGTGAGAGGAAACTGGTTTTCGACTGGTGTGGATTGATTCTTCTCACCCTTTGCAAAGTATCTCACACTTTGCAAAGTATGTGTTCCTTGTCTGTTTAAGGTTGTTTACAATGTACCAAATTATCAATCTAATCCCTCTGCGTGTGCTCTGAGTTTTCTTTGAGGTAATACAGGACAAATAAAAATTACCCAACGTTTTTGGTGCTGAAACCCGGGAGAGCAGATCCCTTCAGTGGGAGTTCGCCTTCGGAGAGCCGCGTGGCGCCACTTCCTCATCAAAGTCCGGGGGGCTGAGAATTGCCCCATCGGCCGGCTGTTTATCTCCGCAGACGAACTTCCATTAACAGGCTCTCGTGCACGGACTCAGGGCGAGTCTGCCACTCAGGGAGAGAGTGAGTACCTAAATTAAATTGCACCCTTTAATTTTTTAATAACCAGTTGACAGTGTGGTTTTACGCTGGTGGTGATTTTTTCCATCCACGCACGAAAGACGTTTCCGGCCCCGGTTAAGGGCTGGACTGATAGCCGCCGGACCTTGTCCTGGACTCCCATGCATGGTCCAAAAAGTGTTATTTGTACAACTTGTGACGTTTACAATGGGTAAACCTTCTTTGAAGGTCCTCATGGTTGTCACCACAGAAATGCTGAGCAAATTAACAGGCAGAAAATGTAGCAATCGTGAAACCCAAAGGCTAGAAGTCCAGTACCGAAAAAAAAAGCCTGCTCATGTTACCGTCCTGTGCACCAAGAGTACTGGCGTTGCTAATGCGCTTGTGTGCATTGGTGGTCCAGTGGCAGGATTCTCGCCTGCCACGCGGGAGGCCCGGGTTCGATTCCCGGCCAATGCAACCTCTGTTGGATAGGATTTCAAAGCCTGTCCAATGCATCCATCAAAGTTAGTAGTCATCTATAATCCAAGTCTCTCATGTGATAGGCAGTGATGCGCTCACCAATACGAACAATGTTCTCTTACTCTTCATGTGCCTATTCTTCAATGGGCCTTTTGAAACATCTATGCCAACAGATGGCATTGCATGATGTGCAACAATTGTCGTCAGACAGTATTTATTGGTTACCCTTGGAGCTGTGGCAATGAGTAAAGATGGTTTGAACATCCTAAAGGTTTCCACCACAGAAATGCTGAGAAAAACGACACATTAGGAAGAAACCCTGTGTTCCAATGGCTGTCCTAAATGACAGCTAAAAACATATCAAATGATCAATCACTGCAGTTCAACGAATAAGTGTAAATGAAGACACGGTGGTGCAGTTGATGTGGAAAGCAAGCTAAAAAATGTTGATTTATGCATTCAGGTTCAACTTACAAAACGACTTACAGTTAAATTGAGTTCCAACAAGATGCCGTATCAAAATCCAAAAAGCTTCCATTACAAACATGTAGAGACCTCAGTGACAATGAGAAAAACAAGTAGAAGTAACTATTCTGAAAAGAAAATGAAGGCTGCACATTTTACTGTGCCATGCATGATACGTGCAGGCCATAAAGGTTAGCGTGTCCTGGTTGGTAGGCCAGTGGTAGCATTCAACAGCTGCCACGCAAGAGACCTGGGGTTAAATAGCAGCAGTTGAAGTGATGGTCAAGTGCAAAATTGGCCATTTTGTTCAATGCATGAAGCTAAAGTTAACTGCGGTCTCCCCGTCGGGGAATCGAACCCCGGTCTCCCGCGTGACAGGCGGGGATACTGTCCACTATACTAACGAGGAACTCACATTATGTATCAGCCAACCACTGACCCGCTATATAAAAGTCATTGGTTGGCTTTGAATGATTGGCAACATGCATGGTCCAAAAAGTGTTATTTGTACAACTTGTGACTTTTACTGATAGGTAAATCTGATTGTAAAACAGAATTACCTCACCCTAAATGTTTGCAGGAATTCCTTTCTGCCTGAGGGCTTCCTTTCTGCTTGAGGTACTTATTTACATTTAAATGTTTGCAGCAACTTCTTTATGCTTTAGGCACTTTTGTTCTATTATATGGAGGCCAAACCGGCCAGACCGGGAGTCTCTTATGCAGGAACACCGTCTTGCCCTGGCCAAGAGACTCGTTGATCTATTATCTGAAGAATCCCTTTTGTCTTCTGTGGACTCCTGAGGCCAAGGGGGTTTTTGAGGAATTTATGGGTGTGTGTGTTCTTGCAAATAAATTCACTCCAGAGTTTCGACTCGGGGTGAGAGGAAACTGGTTTTCGACTGGTGTGGATTGATTCTTCTCACCCTTTGCAAAGTATCTCACACTTTGCAAAGTATGTGTTCCTTGTCTGTTTAAGGTTGTTTACAATGTACCAAATTATCAATCTAATCCCTCTGCGTGTGCTCTGAGTTTTCTTTGAGGTAATACAGGACAAATAAAAATTACCCAACGTTTTTGGTGCTGAAACCCGGGAGAGCAGATCCCTTCAGTGGGAGTTCGCCTTCGGAGAGCCGCGTGGCGCCACTTCCTCATCAAAGTCCGGGGGGCTGAGAATTGCCCCATCGGCCGGCTGTTTATCTCCGCAGACGAACTTCCATTAACAGGCTCTCGTGCACGGACTCAGGGCGAGTCTGCCACTCAGGGAGAGAGTGAGTACCTAAATTAAATTGCACCCTTTAATTTTTTAATAACCAGTTGACAGTGTGGTTTTACGCTGGTGGTGATTTTTTCCATCCACGCACGAAAGACGTTTCCGGCCCCGGTTAAGGGCTGGACTGATAGCCGCCGGACCTTGTCCTGGACTCCCATGCATGGTCCAAAAAGTGTTATTTGTACAACTTGTGACGTTTACAATGGGTAAACCTTCTTTGAAGGTCCTCATGGTTGTCACCACAGAAATGCTGAGCAAATTAACAGGCAGAAAATGTAGCAATCGTGAAACCCAAAGGCTAGAAGTCCAGTACCGAAAAAAAAAAGCCTGCTCATGTTACCGTCCTGTGCACCAAGAGTACTGGCGTTGCTAATGCGCTTGTGTGCATTGGTGGTCCAATGGTAGGATTCTCGCCTGCCACGCGGGAGGCCCGGGTTCGATTCCCGGCCAATGCAACCTCTGTTGGATAGGATTTCAAAGCCTGTCCAATGCATCCATCAAAGTTAGTAGTCATCTATAATCCAAGTCTCTCATGTGATAGGCAGTGATGCGCTCACCAATACGAACAATGTTCTCTTACTCTTCATGTGCCTATTCTTCAATGGGCCTTTTGAAACATCTATGCCAACAGATGGCATTGCATGATGTGCAACAATTGTCGTCAGACAGCATTTATTGGTTACCCTTGGAGCTGTGGCAATGAGTAAAGATGGTTTATCCTAAAGGTTTCCACCACAGAAATGCTGAGAAAAACGACACATTAGGAAGAAACCCTGTGTTCCAATGGCTGTCCTAAATGACAGCTAAAAACATATCAAATGATCAATCACTGCAGTTCAACGAATAAGTGTAAATGAAGACACGGTGGTGCAGTTGATGTGGAAAGCAAGCTAAAAAATGTTGATTTATGCATTCAGGTTCAACTTACAAAACGACTTACAGTTAAATTGAGTTCCAACAAGATGCCGTATAAAATCCAAAAAGCTTCCATTACAAACATGTAGAGACCTCAGTGACAATGAGAAAAACAAGTAGAAGTAACTATTCTGAAAAGAAAATGAAGGCTGCACATTTTACTGTGCCATGCATGATACGTGCAGGCCATAAAGGTTAGCGTGTCCTGGTTGGTAGGCCAGTGGTAGCATTCAACAGCTGCCACGCAAGAGACCTGGGGTTAAATAGCAGCAGTTGAAGTGATGGTCAAGTGCAAAATTGGCCATTTTGTTCAATGCATGAAGCTAAAGTTAACTGCGGTCTCCCCGTCGGGGAACCGAACACCGGTCTCCCGCGTGACAGGCGGGGATACTGTCCACTATACTAACGAGGAACTCACATCATGTATCAGCCAACCACTGACCCGCTATATAAAAGTCATTGGTTGGCTTTGAATGATTGGCAACATGCATGGTCCAAAAAGTGTTATTTGTACAACTTGTGACTTTTACTGATAGGTAAATCTGATTGTCAAACAGAGTTACCTCACCCTAAATGTTTGCAGGAATTCCTTTCTGCCTGAGGGCTTCCTTTCTGCTTGAGGTACTTATTTTCATTTAAATGTTTGCAGCAACTTCTTTATGCTTTAGGCACTTTTGTTCTATTATATGGAGGCCAAACCGGCCAGACCGGGAGTCTCTTATGCAGGAACACCGTCTTGCCCTGGCCAAGAGACTCGTTGATCTATTATCTGAAGAATCCCTTTTGTCTTCTGTGGACTCCTGAGGCCAAGGGGGTTTTTGAGGAATTTATGGGTGTGTGTGTTCTTGCAAATAAATTCACTCCAGAGTTTCGACTCGGGGTGAGAGGAAACTGGTTTTCGACTGGTGTGGATTGATTCTTCTCACCCTTTGCAAAGTATCTCACACTTTGCAAAGTATGTGTTCCTTGTCTGTTTAAGGTTGTTTACAATGTACCAAATTATCAATCTAATCCCTCTGCGTGTGCTCTGAGTTTTCTTTGAGGTAATACAGGACAAATAAAAATTACCCAACGTTTTTGGTGCTGAAACCCGGGAGAGCAGATCCCTTCAGTGGGAGTTCGCCTTCGGAGAGCCGCGTGGCGCCACTTCCTCATCAAAGTCCGGGGGGCTGAGAATTGCCCCATCGGCCGGCTGTTTATCTCCGCAGACAAACTTCCATTAACAGGCTCTCGCACACGGACTCAGGGCGAGTCTGCCACTCAGGGAGAGAGTGAGTACCTAAATTAAATTGCACCCTTTAATTTTTTAATAACCAGTTGACAGTGTGGTTTTACGCTGGTGGTGATTTTTTCCATCCACGCACGAAAGACGTTTCCGGCCCCGGTTAAGGGCTGGACTGATAGCCGCCGGACCTTGTCCTGGACTCCCATGCATGGTCCAAAAAGTGTTATTTGTACAACTTGTGACGTTTACAATGGGTAAACCTTCTTTGAAGGTCCTCATGGTTGTCACCACAGAAATGCTGAGCAAATTAACAGGCAGAAAATGTAGCAATCGTGAAACCCAAAGGCTAGAAGTCCAGTACCGAAAAAAAAAAGCCTGCTCATGTTACCGTCCTGTGCACCAAGAGTACTGGCGTTGCTAATGCGCTTGTGTGCATTGGTGGTCCAGTGGTAGGATTCTCGCCTGCCACGCGGGAGGCCCCGGTTTGATTCCCGGCCAATGCAACCTCTGTTGGATAGGATTTCAAAGCCTGTCCAATGCATCCATCAAAGTTAGTAGTCATCTATAATCCAAGTCTCTCATGTGATAGGCAGTGATGCGCTCACCAATACGAACAATGTTCTCTTACTCTTCATGTGCCTATTCTTCAATGGGCCTTTTGAAACATCTATGCCAACAGATGGCATTGCATGATGTGCAACAATTGTCGTCAGACAGCATTTATTGGTTACCCTTGGAGCTGAGGCAATGAGTAAAGATAGTTTGAACATCCTAAAGGTTTCCACCACAGAAATGCTGAGAAAAACGACACATTAGGAAGAAACCCTGTGTTCCAATGGCTGTCCTAAATGACAGCTAAAAACATATCAAATGATCAATCACTGCAGTTCAACGAATAAGTGTAAATGAAGACACGGTGGTGCAGTTGATGTGGAAAGCAAGCTAAAAATGTTGATTTATGCATTCAGGTTCAACTTACAAAACGACTTACAGTTAAATTGAGTTCCAACAAGATGCCGTATAAAATCCAAAAAGCTTCCATTACAAACATGTAGAGACCTCAGTGACAATGAGAAAAACAAGTAGAAGTAACTATTCTGAAAAGAAAATGAAGGCTGCACATTTTACTGTGCCATGCATGATACGTGCAGGCCATAAAGGTTAGCGTGTCCTGGTTGGTAGGCCAGTGGTAGCATTCAACAGCTGCCACGCAAGAGACCTGGGGTTAAATAGCAGCAGTTGAAGTGATGGTCAAGTGCAAAATTGGCCATTTTGTTCAATGCATCAAGCTAAAGTTAACTGCGGTCTCCCCGTCGGGGAATCGAACCCCAGTCTCCCGCGTGACAGGCGGGGATACTGTCCACTATACTAACGAGGAACTCACATCATGTATCAGCCAACCACTGACCCGCTATATAGAAGTCATTGGTTGGCTTTGAATGATTGGCAACATGCATGGTCCAAAAAGTGTTATTTGTACAACTTGTGACTTTTACTGATAGGTAAATCTGATTGTCAAACAGAGTTACCTCACCCTAAATGTTTGCAGGAATTCCTTTCTGCCTGAGGGCTTCCTTTCTGCTTGAGGTACTTATTTTCATTTAAATGTTTGCAGCAACTTCTTTATGCTTTAGGCACTTTTGTTCTATTATATGGAGGCCAAACCGGCCAGACCGGGAGTCTCTTATGCAGGAACACCGTCTTGCCCTGGCCAAGAGACTCGTTGATCTATTATCTGAAGAATCCCTTTTGTCTTCTGTGGACTCCTGAGGCCAAGGGGGTTTTTGAGGAATTTATGGGTGTGTGTGTTCTTGCAAATAAATTCACTCCAGAGTTTCGACTCGGGGTGAGAGGAAACTGGTTTTCGACTGGTGTGGATTGATTCTTCTCACCCTTTGCAAAGTATCTCACACTTTGCAAAGTATGTGTTCCTTGTCTGTTTAAGGTTGTTTACAATGTACCAAATTATCAATCTAATCCCTCTGCGTGTGCTCTGAGTTTTCTTTGAGGTAATACAGGACAAATAAAAATTACCCAACGTTTTTGGTGCTGAAACCCGGGAGAGCAGATCCCTTCAGTGGGAGTTCGCCTTCGGAGAGCCGCGTGGCGCCACTTCCTCATCAAAGTCCGGGGGGCTGAGAATTGCCCCATCGGCCGGCTGTTTATCTCCGCAGACGAACTTCCATTAACAGGCTCTCGCACACGGACTCAGGGCGAGTCTGCCACTCAGGGAGAGAGTGAGTACCTAAATTAAATTGCACCCTTTAATTTTTTAATAACCAGTTGACAGTGTGGTTTTACGCTGGTGGTGATTTTTTCCATCCACGCACGAAAGACGTTTCCGGCCCCGGTTAAGGGCTGGACTGATAGCCGCCGGACCTTGTCCTGGACTCCCATGCATGGTCCAAAAAGTGTTATTTGTACAACTTGTGACGTTTACAATGGGTAAACCTTCTTTGAAGGTCCTCATGGTTGTCACCACAGAAATGCTGAGCAAATTAACAGGCAGAAAATGTAGCAATCGTGAAACCCAAAGGCTAGAAGTCCAGTACCGAAAAAAAAAAGCCTGCTCATGTTACCGTCCTGTGCACCAAGAGTACTGGCGTTGCTAATGCGCTTGTGTGCATTGGTGGTCCAGTGGTAGGATTCTCGCCTGCCACGCGGGAGGCCCCGGTTTGATTCCCGGCCAATGCAACCTCTGTTGGATAGGATTTCAAAGCCTGTCCAATGCATCCATCAAAGTTAGTAGTCATCTATAATCCAAGTCTCTCATGTGATAGGCAGTGATGCGCTCACCAATACGAACAATGTTCTCTTACTCTTCATGTGCCTATTCTTCAATGGGCCTTTTGAAACATCTATGCCAACAGATGGCATTGCATGATGTGCAACAATTGTCGTCAGACAGCATTTATTGGTTACCCTTGGAGCTGTGGCAATGAGTAAAGATGGTTTGAACATCCTAAAGGTTTCCACCACAGAAATGCTGAGAAAAACGACACATTAGGAAGAAACCCTGTGTTCCAATGGCTGTCCTAAATGACAGCTAAAAACATATCAAATGATCAATCACTGCAGTTCAACGAATAAGTGTAAATGAAGACACGGTGGTGCAGTTGATGTGGAAAGCAAGCTAAAAATGTTGATTTATGCATTCAGGTTCAACTTACAAAACGACTTACAGTTAAATTGAGTTCCAACAAGATGCCGTATAAAATCCAAAAAGCTTCCATTACAAACATGTAGAGACCTCAGTGACAATGAGAAAAACAAGTAGAAGTAACTATTCTGAAAAGAAAATGAAGGCTGCACATTTTACTGTGCCATGCATGATACGTGCAGGCCATAAAGGTTAGCGTGTCCTGGTTGGTAGGCCAGTGGTAGCATTCAACAGCTGCCACGCAAGAGACCTGGGGTTAAATAGCAGCAGTTGAAGTGATGGTCAAGTGCAAAATTGGCCATTTTGTTCAATGCATCAAGCTAAAGTTAACTGCGGTCTCCCCGTCGGGGAATCGAACCCCGGTCTCCCGCGTGACAGGCGGGGATACTGTCCACTATACTAACGAGGAACTCACATCATGTATCAGCCAACCACTGACCCGCTATATAAAAGTCATTGGTTGGCTTTGAATGATTGGCAACATGCATGGTCCAAAAAGTGTTATTTGTACAACTTGTGACTTTTACTGATAGGTAAATCTGATTGTCAAACAGAGTTACCTCACCCTAAATGTTTGCAGGAATTCCTTTCTGCCTGAGGGCTTCCTTTCTGCTTGAGGTACTTATTTTCATTTAAATGTTTGCAGCAACTTCTTTATGCTTTAGGCACTTTTGTTCTATTATATGGAGGCCAAACCGGCCAGACCGGGAGTCTCTTATGCAGGAACACCGTCTTGCCCTGGCCAAGAGACTCGTTGATCTATTATCTGAAGAATCCCTTTTGTCTTCTGTGGACTCCTGAGGCCAAGGGGGTTTTTGAGGAATTTATGGATGTGTGTGTGTGTGTTCTTGCAAATAAATTCACTCCAGAGTTTCGAGTCGGGGTGAGAGGAAACTGATTTTCGACTGGTGTGGATTGATTCTTCTCACCCTTTGCAAAGTATCTCACACTTTGCAAAGTATGTGTTCCTTGTCTGTTTAAGGTTGTTTACAATGTACCAAATTATCAATCTAATCCCTCTGTGTGTGCTCTGAGTTTTCTTTGAGGTAATACAGGACAAATAAAAATTACCCAACGTTTTTGGTGCTGAAACCCGGGAGAGCAGATACCTTCAGTGGGAGTTCGCCTTCAGAGAGTTGCGTGGCGCCACTTCCTCATCAAAGTCCGGGGGGCTGAGAATTGCCCCATCGGCCGGCTGTTTATCTCCGCAGACGAACTTCGATTAACAGGCTCTCGCGCACGGACTCAGGGCGAGTCTGCCACTCAGGGAGAGAGTGAGTACCTAAATTAAATTGCACCCTTTAATTTTTTAATAACCAGTTGACAGTGTGGTTTTACGCTGGTGGTGATTTTGCCATCCACGCACGAAAGACGTTTCGGGCCCCGGTTAAGGGCTGGACTGATAGCCGCCGGACCTTGTCCTGGACTCCCATGCATGGTCCAAAAAGTGTTATTTGTACAACTTGTGACGTTTACAATGGGTAAACCTTCTTTGAAGGTCCTCATGGTTGTCACCACAGAAATGCTGAGCAAATTAACAGGCAGAAAATGTAGCAATCGTGAAACCCAAAGGCTAGAAGTCCAGTACCGAAAAGAAAAAAAAAAAAGCCTGCTCATGTTACCGTCCTGTGCACCAAGAATACTGGCGTTGCTAATGCGCTTGTGTGCATTGGTGGTCCAGTGGTAGGATTCTCGCCTACCACGCGGGAGGCCCGGGTTCGATTCCCGGCCAATGCAACCTCTGTTGGATAGGATTCCAAGGCCTGTCCAATGCATCCATCAAAAGTAGTAGTAATCTATAATCAAAGTCTCTCATGTGACAGGCTGTGATGCGCTCACCAATACGAACAATGACCTCTTACTCTTCATGTGCCTATTCTTCAATGGGCCTTTTGAAACATCTATGCCAACAGATGGCATTGCATGATGTGCAACAATTGTCGTCAGACAGCATTTATTGGTTACGCTTGGAGCTGTGGCAATGAGTAAAGATGGTTTGAACATCCTAAAGGTTTCCACCACAGAAATGCTGAGAAAAACGACACATTAGGAAGAAACCCTGTGTTCCAATGGCTGTCCTAAATGACAGCTAAAAACATATCAAATGATCAATCACTGCAGTTCAACGAATAAGTGTAAATGAAGACACGGTGGTGCAGTTGATGTGGAAAGCAAGCTAAAAAATGTTGATTTATGCATTCAGGTTCAACTTACAAAACGACTTACAGTTGAATTGAGTTCCAACAAGATGCCGTATCAAAATCCAAAAAGCTTCCATTACAAACATGTAGAGACCTCAGTGACAATGAGAAAAACAAGTAGAAGTAACTATTCTGAAAAGAAAATGAAGGCTGCACATTTTACTGTGCCATGCATGATACGTGCAGGCCATAAAGGTTAGCGTGTCCTGGTTGGTAAGCCAGTGGTAGCATTCAACAGCTGCCACGCAAGAGACCTGGGGTTAAATAGCAGCAGTTGAAGTGATGGTCAAGTGCAAAATTGGCCATTTTGTTCAATGCATCAAGCTAAAGTAAACTGCTGTCTCCCCGTCGGGGAATCGAACCCCGGTCTCCCGCGTGACAGGCGGGGATACTGTCCACTATACTAACGAGGAACTCACATTCTGTTTCAGCCAACCACTGACCCGCTATATAAAAGTCATTGGTTGGCTTTGAATGATTGGCAACATGCATGGTCCAAAAAGTGTTATTTGTACAACTTGTGACTTTTACTGATAGGTACATCTGATTGTCAAACAGAGTTACCTCACCCTAAATGTTTGCAGGAATTCCTTTCTGCCTGAGGGCTTCCTTTCTGCTTGAGGTACTTATTTACATTTAAATGTTTGCAGCAACTTCTTTATGCTTTAGGCACTTTTGTTCTATTATATGGAGGCCAAACCGGCCAGACCGGGAGTCTCTTATGCAGGAACACCGTCTTGCCCTGGCCAAGAGACTCGTTGATCTATTATCTGAAGAATCCCTTTTGTCTTCTGTGGACTCCTGAGGCCAAGGGGGTTTTTGAGGAATTTATGGGTGTGTGTGTTCTTGCAAATAAATTCACTCCAGAGTTTCGACTCGGGGTGAGAGGAAACTGGTTTTCGACTGGTGTGGATTGATTCTTCTCACCCTTTGCAAAGTATCTCACACTTTGCAAAGTATGTGTTCCTTGTCTGTTTAAGGTTGTTTACAATGTACCAAATTATCAATCTAATCCCTCTGCGTGTGCTCTGAGTTTTCTTTGAGGTAATACAGGACAAATAAAAATTACCCAACGTTTTTGGTGCTGAAACCCGGGAGAGCAGATCCCTTCAGTGTGAGTTCGCCTTCGGAGAGCCGCGTGGCGCCACTTCCTCATCAAAGTCCGGGGGGCTGAGAATTGCCCCATCGGCCGGCTGTTTATCTCCGCAGACGAACTTACATTAACAGGCTCTCGCGCACGGACTCAGGGCGAGTCTGCCACTCAGGGAGAGAGTGAGTACCTAAATTAAATTGCACCCTTTAATTTTTTAATAACCAGTTGACAGTGTGGTTTTACGCTGGTGGTGATTTTTTCCATCCACGCACGAAAGACGTTTCGGGCCCCGGTTAAGGGCTGGACTGATAGCCGCCGGACCTTGTCCTGGACTCCCATGCATGGTCCAAAAAGTGTTATTTGTACAACTTGTGACGTTTACAATGGGTAAACCTTCTTTGAAGGTCCTCATGGTTGTCACCACAGAAATGCTGAGCAAATTAACAGGCAGAAAATGTAGCAATCGTGAAACCCAAAGGCTAGAAGTCCAGTACTGAAAAGAAAAAAAAAAGCCTGCTCATGTTACCGTCCTGTGCACCAAGAATACTGGCGTTGCTAATGCGCTTGTGTGCATTGGTGGTCCAGTGGTAGGATTCTCGCCTGCCACGCGGGAGGCCCGGGTTCGATTCCCGGCCAATGCAACCTCTGTTGGATAGGATTCCAAGGCCTGTCCAATGCATCCATCAAAAGTAGTAGTAATCTATAATCAAAGTCTCTCATGTGACAGGCAGTGATGCGCTCACCAATACGAACAGTGACCTCTTACTCTTCATGTGCCTATCTTCAATGGGCCTTTTGAAACATCTATGCCAACAGATGGCATTGCATGATGTACAACAATTGTCGTCAGACAGCATTTATTGGTTACCCTTGGAGCTGTGGCAATGAGTAAAGATGGTTTGAACATCCTAAAGGTTTCCACCACAGAAATGCTGAGCAAATTAACAGGCAGAAAATTTAGCAATCGTGAAACCCAAAGGCTAGAAGTCCAGTACCGAAAAGAAAAAAAAAAAGCCTGCCCATGTTACCGTCCTGTGCACCAAGAATACTGGCATTGCTAATGCGCTTGTGTGCATTGGTGGTCCAGTGGTAGGATTCTCGCCTGCCACGCGGGAGGCCCGGGTTCGATTCCCGGCCAATGCAACCTCTGTTGGATAGGATTCCAAAGCCTGTCCAATGCATCCATCAAAGTTAGTAGTAATCTATAATCCAATTTTCTCATGTGATAGGCAGTGATGCGCTCACCAATACGAACAATGACCTCTTACTCTTCATGTGCCTATTCTTCAATGGGCCTTTTGAAACATCTATGCCAACAGATGGCATTGCATGATGTGCAACAATTGTCGTCAGACAGCATTTATTGGTTACGCTTGGAGCTGTGGCAATGAGTAAAGATGGTTTGAACATCCTAAAGGTTTCCACCACAGAAATGCTGAGAAAAACGACACATTAGGAAGAAACCCTGTGTTCCAATGGCTGTCCTAAATGACAGCTAAAAACATATCAAATGATCAATCACTGCAGTTCAACGAATAAGTGTAAATGAAGACACGGTGGTGCAGTTGATGTGGAAAGCAAGCTAAAAAATGTTGATTTATGCATTCAGGTTCAACTTACAAAACGACTTACAGTTGAATTGAGTTCCAACAAGATGCCGTATCAAAATCCAAAAAGCTTCCATTACAAACATGTAGAGACCTCAGTGACAATGAGAAAAACAAGTAGAAGTAACTATTCTGAAAAGAAAATGAAGGCTGCACATTTTACTGTGCCATGCATGATACGTGCAGGCCATAAAGGTTAGCGTGTCCTGGTTGGTAAGCCAGTGGTAGCATTCAACAGCTGCCACGCAAGAGACCTGGGGTTAAATAGCAGCAGTTGAAGTGATGGTCAAGTGCAAAATTGGCCATTTTGTTCAATGCATCAAGCTAAAGTAAACTGCTGTCTCCCCGTCGGGGAATCGAACCCCGGTCTCCCGCGTGACAGGCGGGGATACTGTCCACTATACTAACGAGGAACTCACATTCTGTTTCAGCCAACCACTGACCCGCTATATAAAAGTCATTGGTTGGCTTTGAATGATTGGCAACATGCATGGTCCAAAAAGTGTTATTTGTACAACTTGTGACTTTTACTGATAGGTACATCTGATTGTCAAACAGAGTTACCTCACCCTAAATGTTTGCAGGAATTCCTTTCTGCCTGAGGGCTTCCTTTCTGCTTGAGGTACTTATTTACATTTAAATGTTTGCAGCAACTTCTTTATGCTTTAGGCACTTTTGTTCTATTATATGGAGGCCAAACCGGCCAGACCGGGAGTCTCTTATGCAGGAACACCGTCTTGCCCTGGCCAAGAGACTCGTTGATCTATTATCTGAAGAATCCCTTTTGTCTTCTGTGGACTCCTGAGGCCAAGGGGGTTTTTGAGGAATTTATGGGTGTGTGTGTTCTTGCAAATAAATTCACTCCAGAGTTTCGACTCGGGGTGAGAGGAAACTGGTTTTCGACTGGTGTGGATTGATTCTTCTCACCCTTTGCAAAGTATCTCACACTTTGCAAAGTATGTGTTCCTTGTCTGTTTAAGGTTGTTTACAATGTACCAAATTATCAATCTAATCCCTCTGCGTGTGCTCTGAGTTTTCTTTGAGGTAATACAGGACAAATAAAAATTACCCAACGTTTTTGGTGCTGAAACCCGGGAGAGCAGATCCCTTCAGTGTGAGTTCGCCTTCGGAGAGCCGCGTGGCGCCACTTCCTCATCAAAGTCCGGGGGGCTGAGAATTGCCCCATCGGCCGGCTGTTTATCTCCGCAGACGAACTTACATTAACAGGCTCTCGCGCACGGACTCAGGGCGAGTCTGCCACTCAGGGAGAGAGTGAGTACCTAAATTAAATTGCACCCTTTAATTTTTTAATAACCAGTTGACAGTGTGGTTTTACGCTGGTGGTGATTTTTTCCATCCACGCACGAAAGACGTTTCGGGCCCCGGTTAAGGGCTGGACTGATAGCCGCCGGACCTTGTCCTGGACTCCCATGCATGGTCCAAAAAGTGTTATTTGTACAACTTGTGACGTTTACAATGGGTAAACCTTCTTTGAAGGTCCTCATGGTTGTCACCACAGAAATGCTGAGCAAATTAACAGGCAGAAAATGTAGCAATCGTGAAACCCAAAGGCTAGAAGTCCAGTACTGAAAAGAAAAAAAAAAGCCTGCTCATGTTACCGTCCTGTGCACCAAGAATACTGGCGTTGCTAATGCGCTTGTGTGCATTGGTGGTCCAGTGGTAGGATTCTCGCCTGCCACGCGGGAGGCCCGGGTTCGATTCCCGGCCAATGCAACCTCTGTTGGATAGGATTCCAAGGCCTGTCCAATGCATCCATCAAAAGTAGTAGTAATCTATAATCAAAGTCTCTCATGTGACAGGCAGTGATGCGCTCACCAATACGAACAGTGACCTCTTACTCTTCATGTGCCTATCATCAATGGGCCTTTTGAAACATCTATGCCAACAGATGGCATTGCATGATGTACAACAATTGTCGTCAGACAGCATTTATTGGTTACCCTTGGAGCTGTGGCAATGAGTAAAGATGGTTTGAACATCCTAAAGGTTTCCACCACAGAAATGCTGAGAAAAACGACACATTAGGAAGAAACCCTGTGTTCCAATGGCTGTCCTAAATGACAGCTAAAAACATATCAAATGATCAATCACTGCAGTTCAACGAATAAGTGTAAATGAAGACACGGTGGTGCAGTTGATGTGGAAAGCAAGCTAAAAAATGTTGATTTATGCATTCAGGTTCGACTTACAAAACGACTTACAGTTAAATTGAGTTCCAACAAGATGCCGTATCAAAATCCAAAAAGCTTCCATTACAAACATGTAGAGACCTCAGTGACAATGAGAAAAACAAGTAGAAGTAACTATTCTGAAAAGAAAATGAAGGCTGCACATTTTACTGTGCCATGCATGATACGTGCAGGCCATAAAGGTTAGCGTGTCCTGGTTGGTAGGCCAGTGGTAGCATTAAACAGCTGCCACGCAAGAGACCTGGGGTTAAATAGCAGCAGTTGAAGTGATGGTCAAGTGCAAAATTGGCCATTTTGTTCAATGCATGAAGCTAAAGTTAACTGCGGTCTCCCCGTCGGGGAATCGAACCCCGGTCTCCCGCGTGACAGGCGGGGATACTGTCCACTATACTAACGAGGAACTCACATTCTGTATCAGCCAACCACTGACCCGCTATATAAAAGTAATTGGTTGGCTTTGAATGATTGGCAACATGCATGGTCCAACAAGTGTTATTTGTACAACTTGTGACTTTTACTGATAGGTAAATCTGATTGTCAAACAGAATTACCTCACCCTAAATGTTTGCAGGAATTCCTTTCTGCCTCGCGGGAGGCCCGGGTTCGATTCCCGGCCAATGCAACCTCTGTTGGATAGGATTCCAAGGCCTGTCCAATGCATCCATCAAAGTTAGTAGTCATCTATAATCCAAGTCTCTCATGTGACAGGCAGTGATGCGCTCACCAATACGAACAATGACCTCTTACTCTTCATGTGCCTATTCTTCAATGGGCCTTTTGAAACATCTATGCCAACAGATGGCATTGCATGATGTGCAACAATTGTCGTCAGACAGCATTTATTGGTTACCCTTGGAGCTGTGGCAATGAGTAAAGATGGTTTGAACATCCTAAAGGTTTCCACCACAGAAATGCTGAGAAAAACGACACATTAGGAAGAAACCCTGTGTTCCAATGGCTGTCCTAAATGACAGCTAAAAACATATCAAATGATCAATCACTGCAGTTCAACGAATAAGTGTAAATGAAGACACGGTGGTGCAGTTGATGTGGAAAGCAAGCAAAAAAATGTTGATTTATGCATTCAGGTTCAACTTACAAAACGACTTACAGTTAAATTGAGTTCCAACAAGATGCCGTATCAAAATCCAAAAAGCTTCCATTACAAACATGTAGAGACCTCAGTGACAATGAGAAAAACAAGTAGAAGTAACTATTCTGAAAAGAAAATGAAGGCTGCACATTTTACTGTGCCATGCATGATACGTGCAGGCCATAAAGGTTAGCGTGTCCTGGTTGGTAGGCCAGTGGTAGCATTCAACAGCTGCCACGCAAGAGACCTGGGGTTAAATAGCAGCAGTTGAAGTGATGGTCAAGTGCAAAATTGGCCATTTTGTTCAATGCATCAAGCTAAAGTTAACAGCAGTCTCCCCGTCGTGGAATCGAACCCCGGTCTCCCGCGTGACAGGCGGGGATACTGTCCACTATACTAATGAGGAACTCACATTCTGTTTCAGCCAACCACTGACCCGCTGTATAAAAGTCATTGGCTGGCTTTGCATGATTGGCAACATGCATGGTCCAAAAAGTGTTATTTGTACAACTTGTGACTTTTACTGATAGGTAAATCTGATTGTCAAACAGAGTTACCTCACCCTAAATGTTTGCAGGAATTCCTTTCTGCCTGAGGGCTTCCTTTCTGCTTGAGGTACTTATTTACATTTAAATGTTTGCAGCAACTTCTTTATGCTTTAGGCACTTTTGTTCTATTATATGGAGGCCAAACCGGCCAGACCGGGAGTCTCTTATGCAGGAACACCGTCTTGCCCTGGCCAAGAGACTCGTTGATCTATTATCTGAAGAATCCCTTTTGTCTTCTGTGGACTCCTGAGGCCAAGGGGGTTTTTGAGGAATTTATGGGTGTGTGTGTTCTTGCAAATAAATTCACTCCAGAGTTTCGACTCGGGGTGAGAGGAAACTGGTTTTCGACTGGTGTGGATTGATTCTTCTCACCCTTTGCAAAGTATCTCACACTTTGCAAAGTATGTGTTCCTTGTCTGTTTAAGGTTGTTTACAATGTACCAAATTATCAATCTAATCCCTTTGCGTGTGCTCTGAGTTTTCTTTGAGGTAATACAGGACAAATAAAAATTACCCAACGTTTTTGGTGCTGAAACCCGGGAGAGCAGATCCCTTCAGTGGGAGTTCGCCTTCGGAGAGCCGCGTGGCGCCACTTCCTCATCAAAGTCCGGGGGGCTGAGAATTGCCCCATCGGCCGGCTGTTTATCTCCGCAGACGAACTTCCATTAACAGGCTCTCGCGCACGGACTCAGGGCGAGTCTGCCACTCAGGGAGAGAGTGAGTACCTAAATTAAATTGCACCCTTTAATTTTTTAATAACCAGTTGACAGTGTGGTTTTACGCTGGTGGTGATTTTTTCCATCCACGCACGAAAGACGTTTCGGGCCCCGGTTAAGGGCTGGACTGATAGCCGCCGGACCTTGTCCTGGACTCCCATGCATGGTCCAAAAAGTGTTATTTGTACAACTTGTGACGTTTACAATGGGTAAACCTTCTTTGAAGGTCCTCATGGTTGTCACCACAGAAATGCTGAGCAAATTAACAGGCAGAAAATGTAGCAATCGTGAAACCCAAAGGCTAGAAGTCCAGTACCGAAAAGAAAAAAAAAAGCCTGCTCATGTTACCGTCCTGTGCACCAAGAATACTGGCGTTGCTAATGCGCTTGTGTGCATTGGTGGTCCAGTGGTAGGATTCTAGCCTGCCACGCGGGAGGCCGGGGTTGATTCCCGGCCAATGCAACCTCTGTTGGATAGGATTCCAAAGCCTGTCCAATGCATCCATCAAAGTTAGTAGTAATCTATAATCCAAGTCTCTCATGTGATAGGCAGTGATGCGCTCACCAATACGAACAATGACCTCTTACTCTTCATGTGCCTATTCTTCAATGGGCCTTTTGAAACATCTATGCCAACAGATGGCATTGCATGATGTGCAACAATTGTCGTCAGACAGCATTTATTGGTTACGCTTGGAGCTGTGGCAATGAGTAAAGATGGTTTGAACATCCTAAAGGTTTCCACCACAGAAATGCTGAGAAAAACGACACATTAGGAAGAAACCCTGTGTTCCAATGGCTGTCCTAAATGACAGCTAAAAACATATCAAATGATCAATCACTGCAGTTCAACGAATAAGTGTAAATGAAGACACGGTGGTGCAGTTGATGTGGAATGCAAGCTAAAACATGTTGATTTATGCATTCAGGTTCAACTTACAAAACGACTTACAGTTGAATTGAGTTCCAACAAGATGCCGTATCAAAATCCAAAAAGCTTCCATTACAAACATGTAGAGACCTCAGTGACAATGAGAAAAACAAGTAGAAGTAACTATTCTGAAAAGAAAATGAAGGCTGCACATTTTACTGTGCCATGCATGATACGTGCAGGCCATAAAGGTTAGCGTGTCCTGGTTGGTAGGCCAGTGGTAGCATTCAACAGCTGCCACGCAAGAGACCTGGGGTTAAATAGCAGCAGTTGAAGTGATGGTCAAGTGCAAAATTGGCCATTTTGTTCAATGCATCAAGCTAAAGTTAACAGCAGTCTCCCCGTCGTGGAATCGAACCCCGGTCTCCCGCGTGACAGGCGGGGATACTGTCCACTATACTAATGAGGAACTCACATTCTGTTTCAGCCAACCACTGACCCGCTGTATAAAAGTCATTGGCTGGCTTTGCATGATTGGCAACATGCATGGTCCAAAAAGTGTTATTTGTACAACTTGTGACTTTTACTGATAGGTAAATCTGATTGTCAAACAGAGTTACCTCACCCTAAATGTTTGCAGGAATTCCTTTCTGCCTGAGGGCTTCCTTTCTGCTTGAGGTACTTATTTACATTTAAATGTTTGCAGCAACTTCTTTATGCTTTAGGCACTTTTGTTCTATTATATGGAGGCCAAACCGGCCAGACCGGGAGTCTCTTATGCAGGAACACCGTCTTGCCCTGGCCAAGAGACTCGTTGATCTATTATCTGAAGAATCCCTTTTGTCTTCTGTGGACTCCTGAGGCCAAGGGGGTTTTTGAGGAATTTATGGGTGTGTGTGTTCTTGCAAATAAATTCACTCCAGAGTTTCGACTCGGGGTGAGAGGAAACTGGTTTTCGACTGGTGTGGATTGATTCTTCTCACCCTTTGCAAAGTATCTCACACTTTGCAAAGTATGTGTTCCTTGTCTGTTTAAGGTTGTTTACAATGTACCAAATTATCAATCTAATCCCTTTGCGTGTGCTCTGAGTTTTCTTTGAGGTAATACAGGACAAATAAAAATTACCCAACGTTTTTGGTGCTGAAACCCGGGAGAGCAGATCCCTTCAGTGGGAGTTCGCCTTCGGAGAGCCGCGTGGCGCCACTTCCTCATCAAAGTCCGGGGGGCTGAGAATTGCCCCATCGGCCGGCTGTTTATCTCCGCAGACGAACTTCCATTAACAGGCTCTCGCGCACGGACTCAGGGCGAGTCTGCCACTCAGGGAGAGAGTGAGTACCTAAATTAAATTGCACCCTTTAATTTTTTAATAACCAGTTGACAGTGTGGTTTTACGCTGGTGGTGATTTTTTCCATCCACGCACGAAAGACGTTTCGGGCCCCGGTTAAGGGCTGGACTGATAGCCGCCGGACCTTGTCCTGGACTCCCATGCATGGTCCAAAAAGTGTTATTTGTACAACTTGTGACGTTTACAATGGGTAAACCTTCTTTGAAGGTCCTCATGGTTGTCACCACAGAAATGCTGAGCAAATTAACAGGCAGAAAATGTAGCAATCGTGAAACCCAAAGGCTAGAAGTCCAGTACCGAAAAGAAAAAAAAAAGCCTGCTCATGTTACCGTCCTGTGCACCAAGAATACTGGCGTTGCTAATGCGCTTGTGTGCATTGGTGGTCCAGTGGTAGGATTCTAGCCTGCCACGCGGGAGGCCGGGGTTGATTCCCGGCCAATGCGACCTCTGTTGGATAGGATTCCAAAGCCTGTCCAATGCATCCATCAAAGTTAGTAGTAATCTATAATCCAAGTCTCTCATGTGATAGGCAGTGATGCGCTCACCAATACGAACAATGACCTCTTACTCTTCATGTGCCTATTCTTCAATGGGCCTTTTGAAACATCTATGCCAACAGATGGCATTGCATGATGTGCAACAATTGTCGTCAGACAGCATTTATTGGTTACGCTTGGAGCTGTGGCAATGAGTAAAGATGGTTTGAACATCCTAAAGGTTTCCACCACAGAAATGCTGAGAAAAACGACACATTAGGAAGAAACCCTGTGTTCCAATGGCTGTCCTAAATGACAGCTAAAAACATATCAAATGATCAATCACTGCAGTTCAACGAATAAGTGTAAATGAAGACACGGTGGTGCAGTTGATGTGGAATGCAAGCTAAAACATGTTGATTTATGCATTCAGGTTCAACTTACAAAACGACTTACAGTTGAATTGAGTTCCAACAAGATGCCGTATCAAAATCCAAAAAGCTTCCATTACAAACATGTAGAGACCTCAGTGACAATGAGAAAAACAAGTAGAAGTAACTATTCTGAAAAGAAAATGAAGGCTGCACATTTTACTGTGCCATGCATGATACGTGCAGGCCATAAAGGTTAGCGTGTCCTGGTTGGTAGGCCAGTGGTAGCATTCAACAGCTGCCACGCAAGAGACCTGGGGTTAAATAGCAGCAGTTGAAGTGATGGTCAAGTGCAAAATTGGCTATTTTGTTCAATGCATGAAGCTAAAGTTAACTGCGGTCTCCCCGTCGGGGAATCGAACCCCGGTCTCCCGCGTGACAGGCGGGGATACTGTCCACTATACTAACGAGGAACTCACATTCTGTATCAGCCAACCACTGACCCGCTATATAAAAGTCATTGGTTGGCTTTGAATGATTGGCAACATGCATGGTCCAAAAACTGTTATTTGTACAACTTGTGACTTTTACTGATAGGTAAATCTGATTGTCAAACAGAGTTACCTCACCCTAAATGTTTGCAGGAATTCCTTTCTGCCTCGCGGGAGGCCCGGGTTCGATTCCCGGCCAATGCAACCTCTGTTGGATAGGATTCCAAGGCCTGTCCAATGCATCCATCAAAGTTAGTAGTCATCTATAATCCAAGTCTCTCATGTGACAGGCAGTGATGCGCTCACCAATACGAACAATGACCTCTTACTCTTCATGTGCCTATTCTTCAATGGGCCTTTTGAAACATCTATGCCAACAGATGGCATTGCATGATGTGCAACAATTGTCGTCAGACAGCATTTATTGGTTACCCTTGGAGCTGTGGCAATGAGTAAAGATGGTTTGAACATCCTAAAGGTTTCCACCACAGAAATGCTGAGAAAAACGACACATTAGTAAGAAACCCTGTGTTCCAACGGCTGTCCTAAATGACAGCTAAAAACATATCAAATGATCAATCACTGCAGTTCAACGAATAAGTGTAAATGAAGACACGGTGGTGCAGTTGATGTGGAAAGCAAGCTAAAAACTGTTGATTTATGCATTCAGGTTCAACTTACAAAACGACTTACAGTTAAATTGAGTTCCAACAAGATGCCGTATCAAAATCCAAAAAGCTTCCATTACAAACATGTAGAGACCTCAGTGACAATGAGAAAAACAAGTAGAAGTAACTATTCTGAAAAGAAAATGAAGGCTGCACATTTTACTGTGCCATGCATGATACGTGCAGGCCATAAAGGTTAGCGTGTCCTGGTTGGTAGGCCAGTGGTAGCATTCAACAGCTGCCACGCAAGAGACCTGGGGTTAAATAGCAGCAGTTGAAGTGATGGTCAAGTGCAAAATTGGCCATTTTGTTCAATGCATCAAGCTAAAGTTAACTGCGGTCTCCCCGTCGGGGAATCGAACCCCGGTGTCCCGCGTGACAGGCGGGGATACTGTCCACTATACTAACGAGGAACTCACATTCTGTATCAGCCAACCACTGACCCGCTATATAAAAGTCACTGGCTGGCTTTGCATGATTGGCAACATGCATGGTCCAAAAAGTGTTATTTGTACAACTTGTGACTTTTACTGATAGGTAAATCTGATTGTCAAACAGAGTTACCTCACCCTAAATGTTTGCAGGAATTCCTTTCTGCCTGAGGGCTTCCTTTCTGCTTGAGGTACTTATTTACATTTAAATGTTTGCAGCAACTTCTTTATGCTTTATGCACTTTTGTTCTATTATATGGAGGCCAAACCGGCCAGACCGGGAGTCTCTTATGCAGGAACACCGTCTTGCCCTGGCCAAGAGACTCGTTGATCTATTATCTGAAGAATCCCTTTTGTCTTCTGTGGACTCCTGAGGCCAAGGGGGTTTTTGAGGAATTTATGGGTGTGTGTGTTCTTGCAAATAAATTCACTCCAGAGTTTCGACTCGGGGTGAGAGGAAACTGGTTTTCGACTGGTGTGGATTGATTCTTCTCACCCTTTGCAAAGTATCTCACACTTTGCAAAGTATGTGTTCCTTGTCTGTTTAAGGTTGTTTACAATGTACCCAATTATCAATCTAATCCCTCTGTGTGTGGTCTGAGTTTTCTTTGAGGTAATACAGGACAAAAAAAATTACCCAACGTTTTTGGTGCTGAAACCCGGGAGAGCAGATCCCTTCAGTGGGAGTTCGCCTTCGGAGAGCCGCGTGGCGCCACTTCCTCATCAAAGTCCGGGGGGGCTGAGAATTGCCCCATCGGCCGGCTGTTTATCTCCGCAGACGAACTTCCATTAACAGGCTCTCGCGCACGGACTCAGGGCGAGTCTGCCACTCAGGGAGAGAGTGAGTACCTAAATTAAATTGCACCCTTTAATTTTTTAATAACCAGTTGACAGTGTGGTTTTACGCTGGTGGTGATTTTTTCCATCCACGCACGAAAGACGTTTCCGGCCCCGGTTAAGGGCTGGACTGATAGCCGCCGGACCTTGTCCTGGACTCCCATGCATGGTCCAAAAAGTGTAATTTGTACAACTTGTGACGTTTACAATGGGTAAACCTTCTTTGAAGGTCCTCATGGTTGTCACCACAGAAATGCTGAGCAAATTAACAGGCAGAAAATGTAGCAATCGTGAAACCCAAAGGCTAGAAGTCCAGTACCGAAAAGAAAAAAAAAAGCCTGCTCATGTTACCGTCCTGTGCACCAAGAATACTGGCGTTGCTAATGCGCTTGTGTGCATTGGTGGTCCAGTGGTAGGATTCTCGCCTGCCATGCGGGAGGCCTGGGTTCGATTCCCGGCCAATGCAACCTCTGTTGGATAGGATTCCAAAGCCTGTCCAATGCATCCATCAAAGTTAGTAGTAATCTATAATCCAAGTCTCTCATGTGATAGGCAGTGATGCGCTCACCAATACGAACAATGACCTCTTACTCTTCATGTGCCTATTCTTCAATGGGCCTTTTGAAACATCTATGCCAACAGATGGCATTGCATGATGTACAACAATTGTCGTCAGACAGCATTTATTGGTTACCCTTGGAGCTGTGGCAATGAGTAAAGATGGTTTGAACATCCTAAAGGTTTCCACCACAGAAATGCTGAGAAAAACGACACATTAGGAAGAAACCCTGTGTTCCAATGGCTGTCCTAAATGACAGCTAAAAACATATCAAATGATCAATCACTGCAGTTCAACGAATAAGTGTAAATGAAGACACGGTTGTGCAGTTGATGTGGAAAACAAGCAAAAAAATGTTGATTTATGCATTCAGGTTCGACTTACAAAACGACTTACAGTTAAATTGAGTTGCAACAAGATGCCGTATCAAAATCCAAAAAGCTTCCATTACAAACATGTAGAGACCTCAGTGACAATGAGAAAAACAAGTAGAAGTAACTATTCTGAAAAGAAAATGAAGGCTGCACATTTTACTGTGCCATGCATGATACGTGCAGGCCATAAAGGTTAGCGTGTCCTGGTTGGTAGGCCAGTGGTAGCATTCAACAGCTGCCACGCAAGAGACCTGGGGTTAAATAGCAGCAGTTGAAGTGATGGTCAAGTGCAAAATTGGCCATTTTGTTCAATGCATGAAGCTAAAGTTAACTGCGGTCTCCCCGTCGGGGAATCGAACCCCGGTCTCCCGCGTGACAGGCGGGGATACTGTCCACTATACTAACGAGGAACTCACATTCTGTATCAGCCAACCACTGACCCGCTGTATAAAAGTCATTGGCTGGCTTTGCATGATTGGCAACATGCATGGTCCAAAAAGTGTTATTTGTACAACTTGTGACTTTTACTGATAGGTAAATCTGATTGTCAAACAGAGTTACCTCACCCTAAATGTTTGCAGGAATTCCTTTCTGCCTGAGGCCTTCCTTTCTGCTTGAGGTACTTATTTACATTTAAATGTTTGCAGCAACTTCTTTATGCTTTAGGCACTTTTGTTCTATTATATGGAGGCCAAACCGGCCAGACCGGGAGTCTCTTATGCAGGAACACCGTCTTGCCCTGGCCAAGAGACTCGTTGATCTATTATCTGAAGAATCCCTTTTGTCTTCTGTGGACTCCTGAGGCCAAGGGGGTTTTTGAGGAATTTATGGGTGTGTGTGTGTGTGTTCTTGCAAATAAATTCACTCCAGAGTTTCGAGTCGGGGTGAGAGGAAACTGGTTTTCGACTGGTGTGGAGTGATTCTTCTCACCCTTTGCAAAGTATCTCACACTTTGCAAAGTATGTGTTCCTTGTCTGTTTAAGGTTGTTTACAATGTACCAAATTATCAATCTAATCCCTCTGTGTGTGCTCTGAGTTTTCTTTGAGGTAATACAGGACAAATAAAAATTACCCAACGTTTTTGGTGCTGAAACCCGGGAGAGCAGATACCTTCAGTGGGAGTTCGCCTTCAGAGAGTTGCGTGGCGCCACTTCCTCATCAAAGTCCGGGGGGCTGAGAATTGCCCCATCGGCCGGCTGTTTATCTCCGCAGACGAACTTCCATTAACAGGCTCTCGCGCACGGACTCAGGGCGAGTCTGCCACTCAGGGAGAGAGTGAGTACCTAAATTAAATTGCACCCTTTAATTTTTTAATAACCAGTTGACAGTGTGGTTTTACGCTGGTGGTGATTTTGCCATCCACGCACGAAAGACGTTTCGGGCCCCGGTTAAGGGCTGGACTGATAGCCGCCGGACCTTGTCCTGGACTCCCATGCATGGTCCAAAAAGTGTTATTTGTACAACTTGTGACGTTTACAATGGGTAAACCTTCTTTGAAGGTCCTCATGGTTGTCACCACAGAAATGCTGAGCAAATTAACAGGCAGAAAATGTAGCAATCGTGAAACCCAAAGGCTAGAAGTCCAGTACCGAAAAGAAAAAAAAAAAGCCTGCTCATGTTACCGTCCTGTGCACCAAGAATACTGGCGTTGCTAATCTGTTGTGTGCATTGGTGGTCCAGTGGTAGGATTCTCGCCTGCCACGCGGGAGGCCCGGGTTCGATTCCCGGCCAATGCAACCTCTGTTGGATAGGATTCCAAGGCCTGTCCAATGCATCCATCAAAAGTAGTAGTAATCTATAATCAAAGTCTCTCATGTGACAGGCAGTGATGCGCTCACCAATACGAACAATGACCTCTTACTCTTCATGTGCCTATTCTTCAATGGGCCTTTTGAAACATCTATGCCAACAGATGGCATTGCATGATGTACAACAATTGTCGTCAGACAGCATTTATTGGTTACCCTTGGAGCTGTGGCAATGAGTAAAGATGGTTTGAACATCCTAATGGTTTCCACCACAGAAATGCTGAGAAAAACGACACATTAGGAAGAAACCCTGTGTTCCAATGGCTGTCCTAAATGACAGCTAAAAACATATCAAATGATCAATCACTGCAGTTCAACGAATAAGTGTAAATGAAGACACGGTGTTGCAGTTGATGTGGAAAGCAAGCTAAAAAATGTTGATTTATGCATTCAGTTTCGACTTACAAAACGACTTACAGTTAAATTGAGTTCCAACAAAATGCCGTATCAAAATCCAAAAAGCTTCCATTACAAACATGTAGAGACCTCAGTGACAATGAGAAAAACAAGTAGAAGTAACTATTCTGAAAAGAAAATGAAGGCTGCACATTTTACTGTGCCATGCATGATACGTGCAGGCCATAAAGGTTAGCGTGTCCTGGTTGGTAGGCCAGTGGTAGCATTCAACAGCTGCCACGCAAGAGACCTGGGGTTAAATAGCAGCAGTTGAAGTGATGGTCAAGTGCAAAATTGGCTATTTTGTTCAATGCATGAAGCTAAAGTTTACTGCGGTCTCCCCGTCGGGGAATCGAACCCCGGTCTCCCGCGTGACAGGCGGGGATACTGTCCACTATACTAACGAGGAACTCACATCATGTATCAGCCAACCACTGACCCGCTATATAAAAGTCACTGGTTGGCTTTGAATGATTGGCAACATGCATGGTCCAAAAAGTGTTATTTGTACAACTTGTGACTTTTACTGATAGGTAAATCTGATTGTCAAACAGAGTTACCTCACCCTAAATGTTTGCAGGAATTCCTTTCTGCCTCGCGGGAGGCCCGGGTTCGATTCCCGGCCAATGCAACCTCTGTTGGATAGGATTCCAAGGCCTGTCCAATGCATCCATCAAAGTTAGTAGTCATCTATAATCCAAGTCTCTCATGTGACAGGCAGTGATGCGCTCACCAATACGAACAATGACCTCTTACTCTTCATGTGCCTATTCTTCAATGGGCCTTTTGAAACATCTATGCCAACAGATGGCATTGCATGATGTGCAACAATTGTCGTCAGACAGCATTTATTGGTTACCCTTGGAGCTGTGGCAATGAGTAAAGATGGTTTGAACATCCTAAAGGTTTCCACCACAGAAATGCTGAGAAAAACGACACATTAGGAAGAAACCCTGTGTTCCAATGGCTGTCCTAAATGACAGCTAAAAACATATCAAATGATCAATCACTGCAGTTCAACGAATAAGTGTAAATGAAGACACGGTGGTGCAGTTGATGTGGAAAGCAAGCTAAAAAATGTTGATTTATGCATTCAGGTTCGACTTACAAAACGACTTACAGTTAAATTGAGTTCCAACAAGATGCCGTATCAAAATCCAAAAAGCTTCCATTACAAACATGTAGAGACCTCAGTGACAATGAGAAAAACAAGTAGAAGTAACTATTCTGAAAAGAAAATGAAGGCTGCACATTTTACTGTGCCATGCATGATACGTGCAGGCCATAAAGGTTAGCGTGTCCTGGTTGGTAGGCCAGTGGTAGCATTCAACAGCTGCCACTCAAGAGACATGGGGTTAAATAGCAGCAGTTGAAGTGATGGTCAAGTGCAAAATTGGCTATTTTGTTCAATGCATGAAGCTAAAGTTAACTGCGGTCTCCCCGTCGGGGAATCGAACCCCGGTCTCCCGCGTGACAGGCGGGGATACTGTCCACTATACTAACGAGGAACTCACATTCTGTATCAGCCAACCACTGACCCGCTATATAAAAGTCATTGGTTGGCTTTGAATGATTGGCAACATGCATGGTCCAAAAAGTGTTATTTGTACAACTTGTGACTTTTACTGATAGGTACATCTGATTGTCAAACAGAGTTACCTCACCCTAAATGTTTGCAGGAATTCCTTTCTGCCTGAGTGCTTCCTTTCTGCTTGAGGTACTTATTTACATTTAAATGTTTGCAGCAACTTCTTTATGCTTTAGGCACTTTTGTTCTATTATATGGAGGCCAAACCGGCCAGACCGGGAGTCTCTTATGCAGGAACACCGTCTTGCCCTGGCCAAGAGACTCGTTGATCTATTATCTGAAGAATCCCTTTTGTCTTCTGTGGACTCCTGAGGCCAAGGGGGTTTTTGAGGAATTTATGGGTGTGTGTGTTCTTGCAAATAAATTCACTCCAGAGTTTCGACTCGGGGTGAGAGGAAACTGGTTTTCGACTGGTGTGGATTGATTCTTCTCACCCTTTGCAAAGTATCTCACACTTTGCAAAGTATGTGTTCCTTGTCTGTTTAAGGTTGTTTACAATGTACCAAATTATCAATCTAATCCCTCTGCGTGTGCTCTGAGTATTCTTTGAGGTAATACAGGACAAATAAAAATTACCCAACGTTTTTGGTGCTGAAACCCAGGAGAGCAGATCCCTTCAGTGGGAGTTCGCCTTCGGAGAGCCGCGTGGCGCCACTTCCTCATCAAAGTCCGGGGGGCTGAGAATTGCCCCATCGGCCGGCTGTTTATCTCCGCAGACGAACTTCCATTAACAGGCTCTCGCGCACGGACTCAGGGCGAGTCTGCCACTCAGGGAGAGAGTGAGTACCTAAATTAAATTGCACCCTTTAATTTTTTAATAACCAGTTGACAGTGTGGTTTTACGCTGGTGGTGATTTTTTCCATCCACGCACGAAAGACGTTTCGGGCCCCGGTTAAGGGCTGGACTGATAGCCGCCGGACCTTGTCCTGGACTCCCATGCATGGTCCAAAAAGTGTTATTTGTACAACTTGTGACGTTTACAATGGGTAAACCTTCTTTGAAGGTCCTCATGGTTGTCACCACAGAAATGCTGAGCAAATTAACAGGCAGAAAATGTAGCAATCGTGAAACCCAAAGGCTAGAAGTCCAGTACCGAAAAGAAAAAAAAAGCCTGCTCATGTTACCGTCCTGTGCACCAAGAATACTGGCGTTGCTAATGCGCTTGTGTGCATTGGTGGTCCAGTGGTAGGATTCTCGCCTGCCACGCGGGAGGCCCGGGTTCGCTTCCCGGCCAATGCAACCTCTGTTGGATAGGATTCCAAAGCCTGTCCAATGCATCCATAAAAGTTAGTAGTAATCTATAATCCAATTCTCTCATGTGATAGGCAGTGATGCGCTCACCAATACGAACAATGACCTCTTACTCTTCATGTGCCTATTCTTCAATGGGCCTTTTGAAACATCTATGCCAACAGATGGCATTGCATGATGTGCAACAATTGTCGTCAGACAGCATTTATTGGTTACGCTTGGAGCTGTGGCAATGAGTAAAGATGGTTTGAACATCCTAAAGGTTTCCACCACAGAAATGCTGAGAAAAACGACACATTAGGAAGAAACCCTGTGTTCCAATGGCTGTCCTAAATGACAGCTAAAAACATATCAAATGATCAATCACTGCAGTTCAACGAATAAGTGTAAATGAAGACACGGTGGTGCAGTTGATGTGGAAAGCAAGCTAAAAAATGTTGATTTATGCATTCAGGTTCAACTTACAAAACGACTTACAGTTGAATTGAGTTCCAACAAGATGCCGTATCAAAATCCAAAAAGCTTCCATTACAAACATGTAGAGACCTCAGTGACAATGAGAAAAACAAGTAGAAGTAACTATTCTGAAAAGAAAATGAAGGCTGCACATTTTACTGTGCCATGCATGATACGTGCAGGCCATAAAGGTTAGCGTGTCCTGGTTGGTAGGCCAGTGGTAGCATTCAATAGCTGCCACGCAAGAGACCTGGGGTTAAATAGCAGCAGTTGAAGTGATGGTCAAGTGCAAAATTGGCCATTTTGTTCAATGCATCAAGCTAAAGTAAACTGCTGTCTCCCCGTCGGGGAATCCAACCCCGGTCTCCCGCGTGACAGGCGGGGATACTGTCCACTATACTAACGAGGAACTCACATTCTGTATCAGCCAACCACTGACCCGCTATATAAAAGTCATTGGTTGGCTTTGAATGATTGGCAACATGCATGGTCCAAAAAGTGTTATTTGTACAACTTGTGACTTTTACTGATAGGTACATCTGATTGTCAAACAGAGTTACCTCACCCTAAATGTTTGCAGGAATTCCTTTCTGCCTGAGGGCTTCCTTTCTGCTTGAGGTACTTATTTACATTTAAATGTTTGCAGCAACTTCTTTATGCTTTAGGCACTTTTGTTCTATTATATGGAGGCCAAACCGGCCAGACCGGGAGTCTCTCATGCAGGAACACCGTCTTGCCCTGGCCAAGAGACTCGTTGATCTATTATCTGAAGAATCCCTTTTGTCTTCTGTGGACTCCTGAGGCCAAGGGGGTTTTTGAGGAATTTATGGGTGTGTGTGTTCTTGCAAATAAATTCACTCCAGAGTTTCGACTCGGGGTGAGAGGAAACTGGTTTTCGACTGGTGTGGATTGATTCTTCTCACCCTTTGCAAAGTATCTCACACTTTGCAAAGTATGTGTTCCTTGTCTGTTTAAGGTTGTTTACAATGTACCAAATTATCAATCTAATCCCTCTGCGTGTGCTCTGAGTTTTCTTTGAGGTAATACAGGACAAATAAAAATTACCCAACGTTTTTGGTGCTGAAACCCGGGAGAGCAGATCCCTTCAGTGGGAGTTCGCCTTCGGAGAGCCGCGTGGCGCCACTTCCTCATCAAAGTCCGGGGGGCTGAGAATTGCCCCATCGGCCGGCTGTTTATCTCCGCAGACGAACTTACATTAACAGGCTCTCGCGCACGGACTCAGGGCGAGTCTGCCACTCAGGGAGAGAGTGAGTACCTAAATTAAATTGCACCCTTTAATTTTTTAATAACCAGTTGACAGTGTGGTTTTACGCTGGTGGTGATTTTTTCCATCCACGCACGAAAGACGTTTCGGGCCCCGGTTAAGGGCTGGACTGATAGCCGCCGGACCTTGTCCTGGACTCCCATGCATGGTCCAAAAAGTGTTATTTGTACAACTTGTGACGTTTACAATGGGTAAACCTTCTTTGAAGGTCCTCATGGTTGTCACCACAGAAATGCTGAGCAAATTAACAGGCAGAAAATGTAGCAATCGTGAAACCCAAAGGCTAGAAGTCCAGTACTGAAAAGAAAAAAAAAAGCCTGCTCATGTTACCGTCCTGTGCACCAAGAATACTGGCGTTGCTAATGCGCTTGTGTGCATTGGTGGTCCAGTGGTAGGATTCTCGCCTGCCACGCGGGAGGCCCGGGTTCGATTCCCGGCCAATGCAACCTCTGTTGGATAGGATTCCAAGGCCTGCCCAATGCATCCATCAAAAGTAGTAGTAATCTATAATCAAAGTCTCTCATGTGACAGGCAGTGATGCGCTCACCAATACGAACAATGACCTCTTACTCTTCATGTGCCTATTCTTCAATGGGCCTTTTGAAACATCTATGCCAACAGATGGCATTGCATGATGTACAACAATTGTCGTCAGACAGCATTTATTGGTTACCCTTGGAGCTGTGGCAATGAGTAAAGATGGTTTGAACATCCTAAAGGTTTCCACCACAGAAATGCTGAGAAAAAAGACACATTAGGAAGAAACCCTGTGTTCCAATGGCTGTCCTAAATGACAGCTAAAAACATATCAAATGATCAATCACTGCAGTTCAACGAATAAGTGTAAATGAAGACACGGTGGTGCAGTTGATGTGGAAAGCAAGCTAAAAAATGTTGATATATGCATTCAGGTTCGACTTACAAAACGACTTACAGTTAAATTGAGTTCCAACAAGATGCCGTATCAAAATCCAAAAAGCTTCCATTACAAACATGTAGAGACCTCAGTGACAATGAGAAAAACAAGTAGAAGTAACTATTCTGAAAAGAAAATGAAGGCTGCACATTTTACTGTGCCATGCATGATACGTGCAGGCCATAAAGGTTAGCGTGTCCTGGTTGGTAGGCCAGTGGTAGCATTCAACAGCTGCCACGCAAGAGACCTGGGGTTAAATAGCAGCAGTTGAAGTGATGGTCAAGTGCAAAATTGGCCATTTTGTTCAATGCATGAAGCTAAAGTTAACTGCGGTCTCCCCGTCGGGGAATCGAACCCCGGTCTCCCGCGTGACAGGCGGGGATACTGTCCACTATACTAACGAGGAACTCACATTCTGTATCAGCCAACCACTGACCCGCTATATAAAAGTCATTGGTTGGCTTTGAATGATTGGCAACATGCATGGTCCAAAAAGTGTTATTTGTACAACTTGTGACTTTTACTGATAGGTAAATCTGATTGTCAAACAGAATTACCTCACCCTAAATGTTTGCAGGAATTCCTTTCTGCCTCGCGGGAGGCCCGGGTTCGATTCCCGGCCAATGCAACCTCTGTTGGATAGGATTCCAAGGCCTGTCCAATGCATCCATCAAAGTTAGTAGTCATCTATAATCCAAGTCTCTCATGTGACAGGCAGTGATGCGCTCACCAATACGAACAATGACCTCTTACTCTTCATGTGCCTATTCTTCAATGGGCCTTTTGAAACATCTATGCCAACAGATGGCATTGCATGATGTGCAACAATTGTCGTCAGACAGCATTTATTGGTTACCCTTGGAGCTGTGGCAATGAGTAAAGATGGTTTGAACATCCTAAAGGTTTCCACCACAGAAATGCTGAGAAAAACGACACATTAGGAAGAAACCCTGTGTTCCAATGGCTGTCCTAAATGACAGCTAAAAACATATCAAATGATCAATCACTGCAGTTCAACGAATAAGTGTAAATGAAGACACGGTGGTGCAGTTGATGTGGAAAGCAAGCAAAAAAATGTTGATTTATGCATTCAGGTTCAACTTACAAAACGACTTACAGTTAAATTGAGTTCCAACAAGATGCCGTATCAAAATCCAAAAAGCTTCCATTACAAACATGTAGAGACCTCAGTGACAATGAGAAAAACAAGTAGAAGTAACTATTCTGAAAAGAAAATGAAGGCTGCACATTTTACTGTGCCATGCATGATACGTGCAGGCCATAAAGGTTAGCGTGTCCTGGTTGGTAGGCCAGTGGTAGCATTCAACAGCTGCCACGCAAGAGACCTGGGGTTAAATAGCAGCAGTTGAAGTGATGGTCAAGTGCAAAATTGGCCATTTTGGTCAATGCATCAAGCTAAAGTTAACTGCGGTCTCCCCGTCGGGGAATCCAACCCCGGTCTCCCGCGTGACAGGCGGGGATACTGTCCACTATACTAACGAGGAACTCACATTCTGTATCAGCCAACCACTGACCCGCTGTATAAAAGTCATTGGCTGGCTTTGCATGATTGGCAACATGCATGGTCCAAAAAGTGTTATTTGTACAACTTGTGACTTTTACTGATAGGTAAATCTGATTGTCAAACAGAATTACCTCACCCTAAATGTTTGCAGGAATTCCTTTCTGCCTCGCGGGAGGCCCGGGTTCGATTCCCGGCCAATGCAACCTCTGTTGGATAGGATTCCAAGGCCTGTCCAATGCATCCATCAAAGTTAGTAGTCATCTATAATCCAAGTCTCTCATGTGACAGGCAGTGATGCGCTCACCAATACGAACAATGACCTCTTACTCTTCATGTGCCTATTCTTCAATGGGCCTTTTGAAACATCTATGCCAACAGATGGCATTGCATGATGTGCAACAATTGTCGTCAGACAGCATTTATTGGTTACCCTTGGAGCTGTGGCAATGAGTAAAGATGGTTTGAACATCCTAAAGGTTTCCACCACAGAAATGCTGAGAAAAACGACACATTAGGAAGAAACCCTGTGTTCCAATGGCTGTCCTAAATGACAGCTAAAAACATATCAAATGATCAATCACTGCAGTTCAACGAATAAGTGTAAATGAAGACACGGTGGTGCAGTTGATGTGGAAAGCAAGCAAAAAAATGTTGATTTATGCATTCAGGTTCAACTTACAAAACGACTTACAGTTAAATTGAGTTCCAACAAGATGCCGTATCAAAATCCAAAAAGCTTCCATTACAAACATGTAGAGACCTCAGTGACAATGAGAAAAACAAGTAGAAGTAACTATTCTGAAAAGAAAATGAAGGCTGCACATTTTACTGTGCCATGCATGATACGTGCAGGCCATAAAGGTTAGCGTGTCCTGGTTGGTAGGCCAGTGGTAGCATTCAACAGCTGCCACGCAAGAGACCTGGGGTTAAATAGCAGCAGTTGAAGTGATGGTCAAGTGCAAAATTGGCCATTTTGTTCAATGCATGAAGCTAAAGTTAACTGCGGTCTCCCCGTCGGGGAATCGAACCCCGGTCTCCCGCGTGACAGGCGGGGATACTGTCCACTATACTAACGAGGAACTCACATTCTGTATCAGCCAACCACTGACCCGCTATATAAAAGTCATTGGTTGGCTTTGAATGATTGGCAACATGCATGGTCCAAAAAGTGTTATTTGTACAACTTGTGACTTTTACTGATAGGTAAATCTGATTGTCAAACAGAATTACCTCACCCTAAATGTTTGCAGGAATTCCTTTCTGCCTCGCGGGAGGCCCGGGTTCGATTCCCGGCCAATGCAACCTCTGTTGGATAGGATTCCAAGGCCTGTCCAATGCATCCATCAAAGTTAGTAGTCATCTATAATCCAAGTCTCTCATGTGACAGGCAGTGATGCGCTCACCAATACGAACAATGACCTCTTACTCTTCATGTGCCTATTCTTCAATGGGCCTTTTGAAACATCTATGCCAACAGATGGCATTGCATGATGTGCAACAATTGTCGTCAGACAGCATTTATTGGTTACCCTTGGAGCTGTGGCAATGAGTAAAGATGGTTTGAACATCCTAAAGGTTTCCACCACAGAAATGCTGAGAAAAACGACACATTAGGAAGAAACCCTGTGTTCCAATGGCTGTCCTAAATGACAGCTAAAAACATATCAAATGATCAATCACTGCAGTTCAACGAATAAGTGTAAATGAAGACACGGTGGTGCAGTTGATGTGGAAAGCAAGCAAAAAAATGTTGATTTATGCATTCAGGTTCAACTTACAAAACGACTTACAGTTAAATTGAGTTCCAACAAGATGCCGTATCAAAATCCAAAAAGCTTCCATTACAAACATGTAGAGACCTCAGTGACAATGAGAAAAACAAGTAGAAGTAACTATTCTGAAAAGAAAATGAAGGCTGCACATTTTACTGTGCCATGCATGATAAGTGCAGGCCATAAAGGTTAGCGTGTCCTGGTTGGTAGGCCAGTGGTAGCATTCAACAGCTGCCACGCAAGAGACCTGGGGTTAAATAGCAGCAGTTGAAGTGATGGTCAAGTGCAAAATTGGCCATTTTGTTCAATGCATCAAGCTAAAGTTAACTGCGGTCTCCCCGCTGGGGAATCCAACCCCGGTCTCCCGCGTGACAGGCGGGGATACTGTCCACTATACTAACGAGGAACTCACATTCTGTATCAGCCAACCACTGACCCGCTGTATAAAAGTCATTGGCTGGCTTTGCATGATTGGCAACATGCATGGTCCAAAAAGTGTTATTTGTACGACTTGTGACTTTTACTGATAGGTAAATCTGATTGTCAAACAGAGTTACCTCACCCTAAATGTTTGCAGGAATTCCTTTCTGCCTGAGGGCTTCCTTTCTGCTTGAGGTACTTATTTACATTTAAATGTTTGCAGCAACTTCTTTATGCTTTAGGCACTTTTGTTCTATTATATGGAGGCCAAACCGGCCAGACCGGGAGTCTCTTATGCAGGAACACCGTCTTGCCCTGGCCAAGAGACTCGTTGATCTATTATCTGAAGAATCCCTTTTGTCTTCTGTGGACTCCTGAGGCCAAGGGGGTTTTTGAGGAATTTATGGATGTGTGTGTGTGTGTTCTTGCAAATAAATTCACTCCAGAGTTTCGAGTCGGGGTGAGAGGAAACTGGTTTTCGACTGGTGTGGATTGATTCTTCTCACCCTTTGCAAAGTATCTCACACTTTGCAAAGTATGTGTTCCTTGTCTGTTTAAGGTTGTTTACAATGTACCAAATTATCAATCTAATCCCTCTGTGTGTGCTCTGAGTTTTCTTTGAGGTAATACAGGACAAATAAAAATTACCCAACGTTTTTGGTGCTGAAACCCGGGAGAGCAGATATCTTCAGTGGGAGTTCGCCTTCAGAGAGTTGCGTGGCGCCACTTCCTCATCAAAGTCTGGGGGGCTGAGAATTGCCCCATCGGCCGGCTGTTTATCTCCGCAGACGAACTTTCATTAACAGGCTCTCACGCACGGACTCAGGGCGAGTCTGCCACTCAGGGAGAGAGTGAGTACCTAAATTAAATTGCACCCTTTAATTTTTTAATAACCAGTTGACAGTGTGGTTTTACGCTGGTGGTGATTTTGCCATCCACGCACGAAAGACGTTTCGGGCCCCGGTTAAGGGCTGGACTGATAGCCGCCGGACCTTGTCCTGGACTCCCATGCATGGTCCAAAAAGTGTTATTTGTACAACTTGTGACGTTTACAATGGGTAAACCTTCTTTGAAGGTCCTCATGGTTGTCACCACAGAAATGCTGAGCAAATTAACAGGCAGAAAATGTAGCAATCGTGAAACCCAAAGGCTAGAAGTCCAGTACCGAAAAGAAAAAAAAAAGCCTGCTCATGTTACCGTCCTGTGCACCAAGAATACTGGCGTTGCTAATGCGCTTGTGTGCATTGGTGGTCCAGTGGTAGGATTCTCGCCTACCACGCGGGAGGCCCGGGTTCGATTCCCGGCCAATGCAACCTCTGTTGGATAGGATTCCAAGGCCTGTCCAATGCATCCATCAAAAGTAGTAGTAATCTATAATCAAAGTCTCTAATGTGACAGGCAGTGATGCGCTCACCAATACGAACAATGACCTCTTACTCTTCATGTGCCTATTCTTCAATGGGCCTGTTGAAACATCTATGCCAACAGATGGCATTGCATGATGTACAACAATTGTCGTCAGACAGCATTTATTGGTTACCCTTGGAGCTGTGGCAATGAGTAAAGATGGTTTGAACATCCTAATGGTTTCCACCACAGAAATGCTGAGAAAAACGACACATTAGGAAGAAACCCTGTGTTCCAATGGCTGTCCTAAATGACAGCTAAAAACATATCAAATGATCAATCACTGCAGTTCAACGAATAAGTGTAAATGAAGACACGGTGGTGCAGTTGATGTGGAAAGCAAGCTAAAAAATGTTGATTTATGCATTCAGGTTCGACTTACAAAACGACTTACAGTTAAATTGAGTTCCAACAAGATGCCGTATCAAAATCCAAAAAGCTTCCATTACAAACATGTAGAGACCTCAGTGACAATGAGAAAAACAAGTAGAAGTAACTATTCTGAAAAGAAAATGAAGGCTGCACATTTTACTGTGCCATGCATGATACGTGCAGGCCATAAAGGTTAGCGTGTTCTGGTTGGTAGGCCAGTGGTAGCATTCAACAGCTGCCACGCAAGAGACCTGGGGTTAAATAGCAGCAGTTGAAGTGATGGTCAAGTGCAAAATTGGCTATTTTGTTCAATGCATGAAGCTAAAGTAAACTGCGGTCTCCCCGTCGGGGAATCGAACCCCGGTCTCCCGCGTGATAGGCGGGGATACTGTCCACTATACTAACGAGGAACTCACATTCTGTATCAGCCAACCACTGACCCGCTATATAAAAGTCATTGGTTGGCTTTGAATGATTGGCAACATGCATGGTCCAAAAAGTGTTATTTGTACAACTTGTAACTTTTACTGATAGGTAAATCTGATTGTCAAACAGAGTTACCTCACCCTAAATGTTTGCAGGAATTCCTTTCTGCCTCGCGGGAGGCCCGGGTTCGATTCCCGGCCAATGCAACCTCTGTTGGATAGGATTCCAAGGCCTGTCCAATGCATCCATCAAAGTTAGTAGTCATCTATAATCCAAGTCTCTCATGTGACAGGCAGTGATGCGCTCACCAATACGAACAATGACCTCTTACTCTTCATGTGCCTATTCTTCAATGGGCCTTTTGAAACATCTATGCCAACAGATGGCATTGCATGATGTGCAACAATTGTCGTCAGACAGCATTTATTGGTTACCCTTGGAGCTGTGGCAATGAGTAAAGATGGTTTGAACATCCTAAAGGTTTCCACCACAGAAATGCTGAGAAAAACGACACATTAGTAAGAAACCCTGTGTTCCAATGGCTGTCCTAAATGACAGCTAAAAACAAATCAAATGATCAATCAATGCAGTTCAACGAATAAGTGTAAATGAAGACACGGTGGTGCAGTTGATGTGGAAAGCAAGCAAAAAAATGTTGATTTATGCATTCAGGTTCGACTTACAAAACGACTTACAGTTAAATTGAGTTCCAACAAGATGCCGTATCAAAATCCAAAAAGCTTCCATTACAAACATGTAGAGACCTCAGTGACAATGAGAAAAACAAGTAGAAGTAACTATTCTGAAAAGAAAATGAAGGCTGCACATTTTACTGTGCCATGCATGATACGTGCAGGCCATAAAGGTTAGCGTGTCCTGGTTGGTAGGCCAGTGGTAGCATTCAACAGCTGCCACGCAAGAGACCTGGGGTTAAATAGCAGCAGTTGAAGTGATGGTCAAGTGCAAAATTGGCCATTTTGTTCAATGCATCAAGCTAAAGTTAACTGCGGTCTCCCCTTCGGGGAATCAAACCCCGGTCTCCCGCGTGACAGGCGGGGATACTGTCCACTATACTAACGAGGAACTCACATTCTGTATCAGCCAACCACTGACCCGCTGTATAAAAGTCATTGGCTGGCTTTGCATGATTGGCAACATGCATGGTCCAAAAAGTGTTATTTGTACAACTTGTGACTTTTACTGATAGGTAAATATGATTGTCAAACAGAATTACCTCACCCTAAATGTTTGCAGGAATTCCTTTCTGCCTCGCGGGAGGCCCGGGTTCGATTCCCGGCCAATGCAACCTCTGTTGGATAGGATTCCAAGGCCTGTCCAATGCATCCATCAAAGTTAGTAGTCATCTATAATCCAAGTCTCTCATGTGACAGGCAGTGATGCGCTCACCAATCTGAACAATGACCTCTTACTCTTCATGTGCCTATTCTTCAATGGGCCTTTTGAAACATCTATGCCAACAGATGGCATTGCATGATGTGCAACAATTGTCGTCAGACAGCATTTATTGGTTACCCTTGGAGCTGTGGCAATGAGTAAAGATGGTTTGAACATCCTAAAGGTTTCCACCACAGAAATGCTGAGAAAAACGACACATTAGGAAGAAACCCTGTGTTCCAATGGCTGTCCTAAATGACAGCTAAAAACATATCAAATGATCAATCACTGCAGTTCAACGAATAAGTGTAAATGAAGACACGGTGGTGCAGTTGATGTGGAAAGCAAGCAAAAAAATGTTGATTTATGCATTCAGGTTCAACTTACAAAACGACTTACAGTTAAATTGAGTTCCAACAAGATGCCGTATCAAAATCCAAAAAGCTTCCATTACAAACATGTAGAGACCTCAGTGACAATGAGAAAAACAAGTAGAAGTAACTATTCTGAAAAGAAAATGAAGGCTGCACATTTTACTGTGCCATGCATGATACGTGCAGGCCATAAAGGTTAGCGTGTCCTGGTTGGTAGGCCAGTGGTAGCATTCAACAGCTGCCATGCAAGAGACCTGGGGTTAAATAGCAGCAGTTGAAGTGATGGTCAAGTGCAAAATTGGCCATTTTGTTCAATGCATCAAGCTAAAGTTAACTGCGGTCTCCCCGTCGGGGAATCCAACCCCGGTCTCCCGCGTGACAGGCGGGGATACTGTCCACTATACTAACGAGGAACTCACATTCTGTATCAGCCAACCACTGACCCGCTGTATAAAAGTCATTGGCTGGCTTTGCATGATTGGCAACATGCATGGTCCAAAAAGTGTTATTTGTACAACTTGTGACTTTTACTGATAGGTAAATCTGATTGTCAAACAGAGTTACCTCACCCTAAATGTTTGCAGGAATTCCTTTCTGCCTGAGGGCTTCCTTTCTGCTTGAGGTACTTATTTAAATTTAAATGTTTGCAGCAACTTCTTTATGCTTTAGGCACTTTTGTTCTATTATATGGAGGCCAAACCGGCCAGACCGGGAGTCTCTTATGCAGGAACACCGTCTTGCCCTGGCCAAGAGACTCGTTGATCTATTATCTGAAGAATCCCTTTTGTCTTCTGTGGACTCCTGAGGCCAAGGGGTTTTTTGAGGAATTTATGGATGTGTGTGTGTGTGTTCTTGCAAATAAATTCACTCCAGAGTTTCGAGTCGGGGTGAGAGGAAACTGGTTTTCGACTGGTGTGGATTGATTCTTCTCACCCTTTGCAAAGTATCTCACACTTTGCAAAGTATGTGTTCCTTGTCTGTTTAAGGTTGTTTACAATGTACCAAATTATCAATCTAATCCCTCTGTGTGTGCTCTGAGTTTTCTTTGAGGTAATACAGGACAAATAAAAATTACCCAATGTTTTTGGTGCTGAAACCCGGGAGAGCAGATACCTTCAGTGGGAGTTCGCCTTCAGAGAGTTGCGTGGCGCCACTTCCTCATCAAAGTCTGGGGGGCTGAGAATTGCCCCATCGGCCGGCTGTTTATCTCCGCAGACGAACTTCCATTAACAGGCTCTCACGCACGGACTCAGGGCGAGTCTGCCACTCAGGGAGAGAGTGAGTACCTAAATTAAATTGCACCCTTTAATTTTTTAATAACCAGTTGACAGTGTGGTTTTACGCTGGTGGTGATTTTGCCATCCACGCACGAAAGACGTTTCGGGCCCCGGTTAAGGGCTGGACTGATAGCCGCCGGACCTTGTCCTGGACTCCCATGCATGGTCCAAAAAGTGTTATTTGTACAACTTGTGACGTTTACAATGGGTAAACCTTCTTTGAAGGTCCTCATGGTTGTCACCACAGAAATGCTGAGCAAATTAACAGGCAGAAAATGTAGCAATCGTGAAACCCAAAGGCTAGAAGTCCAGTACCGAAAAGAAAAAAAAAAAGCCTGCTCATGTTACCGTCCTGTGCACCAAGAATACTGGCGTTGCTAATGCGCTTGTGTGCATTGGTGGTCCAGTGGTAGGATTCTCGCCTACCACGCGGGAGGCTCGGGTTCGATTCCCGGCCAATGCAACCTCTGTTGGATAGGATTCCAAGGCCTGTCCAATGCATCCATCAAAAGTAGTAGTAATCTATAATCAAAGTCTCTCATGTGACAGGCAGTGATGCGCTCACCAATACGAACAATGACCTCTTACTCTTCATGTGCCTATTCCTCAATGGGCCTTTTGAAACATCTATGCCAACAGATGGCATTGCATGATGTACAACAATTGTTGTCAGACAGCATTTATTGGTTACCCTTGGAGCTGTGGCAATGAGTAAAGATGGTTTGAACATCCTAATGGTTTCCACCACAGAAATGCTGAGAAAAACGACACATTAGGAAGAAACCCTGTGTTCCAATGGCTGTCCTAAATGACAGCTAAAAACATATCAAATGATCAATCACTGCAGTTCAACGAATAAGTGTAAATGAAGACACGGTGGTGCAGTTGATGTGGAAAGCAAGCAAAAAAATGTTGATTTATGCATTCAGGTTCGACTTACAAAACGACTTACAGTTAAATTGAGTTCCAACAAGATGCCGTATCAAAATCCAAAAAGCTTCCATTACAAACATGTAGAGACCTCAGTGACAATGAGAAAAACAAGTAGAAGTAACTATTCTGAAAAGAAAATGAAGGCTGCACATTTTACTGTGCCATGCATGATACGTGCAGGCCATAAAGGTTAGCGTGTCCTGGTTGGTAGGCCAGTGGTAGCATTCAACAGCTGCCACGCAAGAGACCTGGGGTTAAATAGCAGCAGTTGAAGTGATGGTCAAGTGCAAAATTGGCTATTTTGTTCAATGCATGAAGCTAAAGTTAACTGCGGTCTCCCCGTCGGGGAATCAAACCCCGGTCTCCCGCGTGACAGGCGGGGATACTGTCCACTATACTAACGAGGAACTCACATTCTGTATCAGCCAACCACTGACCCGATATATAAAAGTCATTGGTTGGCTTTGAATGATTGGCAACATGCATGGTCCAAAAAGTGTTATTTGTACAACTTGTGACTTTTACTGATAGGTAAATCTGATTGTCAAACAGAGTTACCTCACCCTAAATGTTTGCAGGAATTCCTTTCTGCCTCGCGGGAGGCCCGGGTTCGATTCCCGGCCAATGCAACCTCTGTTGGATAGGATTCCAAGGCCTGTCCAATGCATCCATCAAAGTTAGTAGTCATCTATAATCCAAGTCTCTCATGTGACAGGCAGTGATGCGCTCACCAATACGAACAATGACCTCTTACTCTTCATGTGCCTATTCTTCAATGGGCCTTTTGAAACATCTATGCCAACAGATGGCATTGCATGATGTGCAACAATTGTCGTCAGACAGCATTTATTGGTTACCCTTGGAGCTGTGGCAATGAGTAAAGATGGTTTGAACATCCTAAAGGTTTCCACCACAGAAATGCTGAGAAAAACGACACATTAGTAAGAAACCCTGTGTTCCAATGGCTGTTCTAAATGACATCTAAAAACAAATCAAATGATCAATCACTGCAGTTCAACGAATAAGTGTAAATGAAGACACGGTGGTGCAGTTGATGTGGAAAGCAAGCTAAAAAATGTTGATTTATGCATTCAGGTTCAACTTACAAAACGACTTACAGTTAAATTGAGTTCCAACAAGATGCCGTATCAAAATCCAAAAAGCTTCCATTACAAACATGTAGAGACCTCAGTGACAATGAGAAAAACAAGTAGAAGTAACTATTCTGAAAAGAAAATGAAGGCTGCACATTTTACTGTGCCATGCATGATACGTGCAGGCCATAAAGGTTAGCGTGTCCTGGTTGGTAGGCCAGTGGTAGCATTCAACAGCTGCCACGCAAGAGACCTGGGGTTAAATAGCAGCAGTTGAAGTGATGGTCAAGTGCAAAATTGGCCATTTTGTTCAATGCATGAAGCTAAAGTTAACTGCGGTCTCCCCGTCGGGGAATCGAACCCCGGTCTCCCGCGTGACAGGCGGGGATACTGTCCACTTTACTAACGAGGAACTCACATTCTGTATCAGCCAACCACTGACCCGCTATATAAAAGTCACTGGCTGGCTTTGCATGATTGGCAACATGCATGGTCCAAAAAGTGTTATTTGTACAACTTGTGACTTTTACTGATAGGTAAATCTGATTGTCAAACAGAGTTACCTCACCCTAAATGTTTGCAGGAATTCCTTTCTGCCTGAGGGCTTCCTTTCTGCTTGAGGTACTTATTTACATTTAAATGTTTGCAGCAACTTCTTTATGCTTTAGGCACTTTTGTTCTATTATATGGAGGCCAAACCGGCCAGACCGGGAGTCTCTTATGCAGGAACACCGTCTTGCCCTGGCCAAGAGACTCGTTGATCTATTATCTGAAGAATCCCTTTTGTCTTCTGTGGACTCCTGAGGCCAAGGGGGTTTTTGAGGAATTTATGGGTGTGTGTGTTCTTGCAAATAAATTCACTCCAGAGTTTCGACTCGGGGTGAGAGGAAACTGGTTTTCGACTGGTGTGGATTGATTCTTCTCACCCTTTGCAAAGTATCTCACACTTTGCAAAGTATGTGTTCCTTGTCTGTTTAAGGTTGTTTACAATGTACCAAATTATCAATCTAATCCCTTTGCGTGTGCTCTGAGTTTTCTTTGAGGTAATACAGGACAAATAAAAATTACCCAACGTTTTTGGTGCTGAAACCCGGGAGAGCAGATCCCTTCAGTGGGAGTTCGCCTTCGGAGAGCCGCGTGGCGCCACTTCCTCATCAAAGTCCGGGGGGCTGAGAATTGCCCCATCGGCCGGCTGTTTATCTCCGCAGACGAACTTCCATTAACAGGCTCTCGCGCACGGACTCAGGGCGAGTCTGCCACTCAGGGAGAGAGTGAGTACCTAAATTAAATTGCACCCTTTAATTTTTTAATAACCAGTTGACAGTGTGGTTTTACGCTGGTGGTGATTTTTTCCATCCACACACGAAAGACGTTTCGGGCCCCGGTTAAGGGCTGGACTGATAGCCGCCGGACCTTGTCCTGGACTCCCATGCATGGTCCAAAAAGTGTTATTTGTACAACTTGTGACGTTTACAATGGGTAAACCTTCTTTGAAGGTCCTCATGGTTGTCACCACAGAAATGCTGAGCAAATTAACAGGCAGAAAATGTAGCAATCGTGAAACCCAAAGGCTAGAAGTCCAGTACCGAAAAGAAAAAAAAAAGCCTGCTCATGTTACCGTCCTGTGCACCAAGAATACTGGCGTTGCTAATGCGCTTGTGTGCATTGGTGGTCCAGTGGTAGGATTCTCGCCTGCCACGCGGGAGGCCCGGGTTCGCTTCCCGGCCAATGCAACCTCTGTTGGATAGGATTCCAAAGCCTGTCCAATGCATCCATCAAAGTTAGTAGTAATCTATAATCCAAGTCTCTCATGTGATAGGCAGTGATGCGCTCACCAATACGAACAATGACCTCTTACTCTTCATGTGCCTATTCTTCAATGGGCCTTTTGAAACATCTATGCCAACAGATGGCATTGCATGATGTACAACAATTGTCGTCAGACAGCATTTATTGGTTACCCTTGGAGCTGTGGCAATGAGTAAAGATGGTTTGAACATCCTAAAGGTTTCCACCACAGAAATGCTGAGAAAAACGACACATTAGGAAGAAACCCTGTGTTCCAATGGCTGTCCTAAATGACAGCTAAAAACATATCAAATGATCAATCACTGCAGTTCAACGAATAAGTGTAAATGAAGACACGGTTGTGCAGTTGATGTGGAAAACAAGCTAAAAAATGTTGATTTATGCATTCAGGTTCGACTTACAAAACGACTTACAGTTAAATTGAGTTCCAACAAGATGCCGTATCAAAATCCAAAAAGCTTCCATTACAAACATGTAGAGACCTCAGTGACAATGAGAAAAACAAGTAGAAGTAACTATTCTGAAAAGAAAATGAAGGCTGCACATTTTACTGTGCCATGCATGATACGTGCAGGCCATAAAGGTTAGCGTGTCCTGGTTGGTAGGCCAGTGGTAGCATTCAACAGCTGCCACGCAAGAGACCTGGGGTTAAATAGCAGCAGTTGAAGTGATGGTCAAGTGCAAAATTGGCCATTTTGTTCAATGCATGAAGCTAAAGTTAACTGCGGTCTCCCCGTCGGGGAATCGAACCCCGGTCTCCCGCGTGACAGGCGGGGATACTGTCCACTATACTAACGAGGAACTCACATTCTGTATCAGCCAACCACTGACCCGCTGTATAAAAGTCATTGGCTGGCATTGCATGATTGGCAACATGCATGGTCCAAAAAGTGTTATTTGTACAACTTGTGACTTTTACTGATAGGTAAATCTGATTGTCAAACAGAGTTACCTCACCCTAAATGTTTGCAGGAATTCCTTTCTGCCTGAGGCCTTCCTTTCTGCTTGAGGTACTTATTTACATTTAAATGTTTGCAGCAACTTCTTTATGCTTTAGGCACTTTTGTTCTATTATATGGAGGCCAAACCGGCCAGACCGGGAGTCTCTTATGCAGGAACACCGTCTTGCCCTGGCCAAGAGACTCGTTGATCTATTATCTGAAGAATCCCTTTTGTCTTCTGTGGACTCCTGAGGCCAAGGGGGTTTTTGAGGAATTTATGGGTGTGTGTGTGTGTTCTTGCAAATAAATTCACTCCAGAGTTTCGACTCGGGGTGAGAGGAAACTGGTTTTCGACTGGTGTGGATTGATTCTTCTCACCCTTTGCAAAGTATCTCACACTTTGCAAAGTATGTGTTCCTTGTCTGTTTAAGGTTGTTTACAATGTACCAAATTATCAATCTAATCCCTCTGTGTGTGCTCTGAGTTTTCTTTGAGGTAATACAGGACAAATAAAAATTACCCAACGTTTTTGGTGCTGAAACCCGGGAGAGCAGATCCCTTCAGTGGGAGTTCGCCTTCAGAGAGTTGCGTGGCGCCACTTCCTCATCAAAGTCCGGGGGGCTGAGAATTGCCCCATCGGCCGGCTGTTTATCTCCGCAGACGAACTTCCATTAACAGGCTCTCGCGCACGGACTCAGGGCGAGTCTGCCACTCAGGGAGAGAGTGAGTACCTAAATTAAATTGCACCCTTTAATTTTTTAATAACCAGTTGACAGTGTGGTTTTACGCTGGTGAGGATTTTGCCATCCACGCACGAAAGACGTTTCGGGCCCCGGTTAAGGGCTGGACTGATAGCCGCCGGACCTTGTCCTGGACTCCCATGCATGGTCCAAAAAGTGTTATTTGTACAACTTGTGACGTTTACAATGGGTAAACCTTCTTTGAAGGTCCTCATGGTTGTCACCACAGAAATGCTGAGCAAATTAACAGGCAGAAAATGTAGCAATCGTGAAACCCAAAGGCTAGAAGTCCAGTACCGAAAAGAAAAAAAAAGCCTGCTCATGTTACCGTCCTGTGCACCAAGAATACTGGCGTTGCTAATGCGCTTGTGTGCATTGGTGGTCCAGTGGTAGGATTCTCGCCTGCCACGCGGGAGGCCCGGGTTCGATTCCCGGCCAATGCAACCTCTGTTGGATAGGATTCCAAGGCCTGTCCAATGCATTCATCAAAAGTAGTAGTAATCTATAATCAAAGTCTCTCATGTGACAGGCAGTGATGCACTCACCAATACGAACAATGACCTCTTACTCTTCATGTGCCTATTCTTCAATGGGCCTTTTGAAACATCTATGCCAACAGATGGCATTGCATGATGTACAACAATTGTCGTCAGACAGCATTTATTGGTTACCCTTGGAGCTGTGGCAATGAGTAAAGATGGTTTGAACATCCTAATGGTTTCCACCACAGAAATGCTGAGAAAAACAACACATTAGGAAGAAACCCTGTGTTCCAATGGCTGTCCTAAATGACAGCTAAAAACATATCAAATGATCAATCACTGCAGTTCAACGAATAAGTGTAAATGAAGACACGGTGGTGCAGTTGATGTGGAAAGCAAGCAAAAAAATGTTGATTTATGCATTCAGGTTCGACTTACAAAACGACTTACAGTTAAATTGAGTTCCAACAAGATGCCGTATCAAAATCCAAAAAGCTTCCATTACAAACATGTAGAGACCTCAGTGACAATGAGAAAAACAAGTAGAAGTAACTATTCTGAAAAGAAAATGAAGGCTGCACATTTTACTGTGCCATGCATGATACGTGCAGGCCATAAAGGTTAGCGTGTCCTGGTTGGTAGGCCAGTGGTAGCATTCAACAGCTGCCACGCAAGAGACCTGGGGTTAAATAGCAGCAGTTGAAGTGATGGTCAAGTGCAAAATTGGCTATTTTGTTCAATGCATGAAGCTAAAGTTAACTGCGGTCTCCCCGTCGGGGAATCGAACCCCGGTCTCCCGCGTGACAGGCGGGGTTACTGTCCACTATACTAACGAGGAACTCACATTCTGTATCAGCCAACCACTGACCCGCTATATAAAAGTCATTGGTTGGCTTTGCATGATTGGCAACATGCATGGTCCAAAAAGTGTTATTTGTACAACTTGTGACTTTTACTGATAGGTAAATCTGATTGTCAAACAGAGTTACCTCACCCTAAATGTTTGCAGGAATTCCTTTCTGCCTCGCGGGAGGCCCGGGTTCGATTCCCGGCCAATGCAACCTCTGTTGGATAGGATTCCAAGGCCTGTCCAATGCATCCATCAAAGTTAGTAGTCATCTATAATCCAAGTCTCTCATGTGACAGGCAGTGATGCGCTCACCAATACGAACAATGACCTCTTACTCTTCATGTGCCTATTCTTCAATGGGCCTTTTGAAACATCTATGCCAACAGATGGCATTGCATGATGTGCAACAATTGTCGTCAGACAGCATTTATTGGTTACCCTTGGAGCTGTGGCAATGAGTAAAGATGGTTTGAACATCCTAAAGGTTTCCACCACAGAAATGCTGAGAAAAACGACACATTAGTAAGAAACCCTGTGTTCCAATGGCTGTCCTAAATGACAGCTAAAAACATATCAAATGATCAATCACTGCAGTTCAACGAATAAGTGTAAATGAAGACACGGTGGTGCAGTTGATGTGGAAAGCAAGCTAAAAACTGTTGATTTATGCATTCAGGTTCAACTTACAAAACGACTTACAGTTAAATTGAGTTCCAACAAGATGCCGTATCAAAATCCAAAAAGCTTCCATTACAAACATGTAGAGACCTCAGTGACAATGAGAAAAACAAGTAGAAGTAACTATTCTGAAAAGAAAATGAAGGCTGCACATTTTACTGTGCCATGCATGATACGTGCAGGCCATAAAGGTTAGCGTCTCCTGGTTGGTAGGCCAGTGGTAGCATTCAACAGCTGCCACGCAAGAGACCTGGGGTTAAATAGCAGCAGTTGAAGTGATGGTCAAGTGCAAAATTGGCCATTTTGTTCAATGCATGAAGCTAAAGTTAACTGCGGACTCCCCGTCGGGGAATCGAACCCTGGTCTCCCGTGTGACAGGCGGGGATACTGTCCACTTTACTAACGAGGAACTCACATTCTGTATCAGCCAACCACTGACCCGCTATATAAAAGTCACTGGCTGGCTTTGCATGATTGGCAACATGCATGGTCCAAAAAGTGTTATTTGTACAACTTGTGACTTTTACTGATAGGTAAATCTGATTGTCAAACAGAGTTACCTCACCCTAAATGTTTGCAGGAATTCCTTTCTGCCTGAGGGCTTCCTTTCTGCTTGAGGTACTTATTTACATTTAAATGTTTGCAGCAACTTCTTTATGCTTTAGGCACTTTTGTTCTATTATATGGAGGCCAAACCGGCCAGACCGGGAGTCTCTTATGCAGGAACACCGTCTTGCCCTGGCCAAGAGACTCGTTGATCTATTATCTAAAGAATCCCTTTTGTCTTCTGTGGACTCCTGAGGCCAAGGGGGTTTTTGAGGAATTTATGGGTGTGTGTGTTCTTGCAAATAAATTCACTCCAGAGTTTCGACTCGGGGTGAGAGGAAACTGGTTTTCGACTGGTGTGGATTGATTCTTCTCACCTTTTGCAAAGTATCTCACACTTTGCAAAGTATGTGTTCCTTGTCTGTTTAAGGTTGTTTACAATGTACCCAATTATCAATCTAATCCCTCTGTGTGTGCTCTGAGTTTTCTTTGAGGTAATACAGGACAAAAAAAATTACCCAACGTTTTTGGTGCTGAAACCCGGGAGAGCAGATCCCTTCAGTGGAAGTTCGCCTTCGGAGAGCCGCGTGGCGCCACTTCCTCATCAAAGTCCGGGGGGCTGAGAATTGCCCCATCGGCCGGCTGTTTATCTCCGCAGACGAACTTCCATTAACAGGCTCTCGCGCACGGACTCAGGGCGAGTCTGCCACTCAGGGAGAGAGTGAGTACCTAAATTAAATTGCACCCTTTAATTTTTTAATAACCAGTTGACAGTGTGGTTTTACGCTGGTGGTGATTTTTTCCATCCACGCACGAAAGACGTTTCCGGCCCCGGTTAAGGGCTGGACTGATAGCCGCCGGACCTTGTCCTGGACTCCCATGCATGGTCCAAAAAGTGTAATTTGTACAACTTGTGACGTTTACAATGGGTAAACCTTCTTTGAAGGTCCTCATGGTTGTCACCACAGAAATGCTGAGCAAATTAACAGGCAGAAAATGTAGCAATCGTGAAACCCAAAGGCTAGAAGTCCAGTACCGAAAAGAAAAAAAAAAGCCTGCTCATGTTACCGTCCTGTGCACCAAGAATACTGGCGTTGCTAATGCGCTTTGTGTGCATTGGTGGTCCAGTGGTAGGATTCTCGCCTGCCATGCGGGAGGCCCGGGTTCGATTCCCGGCCAATGCAACCTCTGTTGGATAGGATTCCAAAGCCTGTCCAATGCATCCATCAAAGTTAGTAGTAATCTATAATCCAAGTCTCTCATGTGATGGGCAGTGATGCGCTCACCAATACGAACAATGACCTCTTACTCTTCATGTGCCTATTCTTCAATGGGCCTTTTGAAACATCTATGCCAACAGATGGCATTGCATGATGTACAACAATTGTCGTCAGACAGCATTTATTGGTTACCCTTGGAGCTGTGGCAATGAGTAAAGATGGTTTGAACATCCTAAAGGTTTCCACCACAGAAATGCTGAGAAAAACGACACATTAGGAAGAAACCCTGTGTTCCAATGGCTGTCCTAAATGACAGCTAAAAACATATCAAATGATCAATCACTGCAGTTCAACGAATAAGTGTAAATGAAGACACGGTTGTGCAGTTGATGTGGAAAACAAGCTAAAAAATGTTGATTTATGCATTCAGGTTCGACTTACAAAACGACTTACAGTTAAATTGAGTTCCAACAAGATGCCGTATCAAAATCCAAAAAGCTTCCATTACAAACATGTAGAGACCTCAGTGACAATGAGAAAAACAAGTAGAAGTAACTATTCTGAAAAGAAAATGAAGGCTGCACATTTTACTGTGCCATGCATGATACGTGCAGGCCATAAAGGTTAGCGTGTCCTGGTTGGTAGGCCAGTGGTAGCATTCAACAGCTGCCACGCAAGAGACCTGGGGTTAAATAGCAGCAGTTGAAGTGATGGTCAAGTGCAAAATTGGCCATTTTGTTCAATGCATGAAGCTAAAGTTAACTGCGGTCTCCCCGTCGGGGAATCGAACCCCGGTCTCCCGCGTGACAGGCGGGGATACTGTCCACTATACTAACGAGGAACTCACATTCTGTATCAGCCAACCACTGACCCGCTGTATAAAAGTCATTGGCTGGCTTTGCATGATTGGCAACATGCATGGTCCAAAAAGTGTTATTTGTACAACTTGTGACTTTTACTGATAGGTAAATCTGATTGTCAAACAGAGTTACCTCACCCTAAATGTTTGCAGGAATTCCTTTCTGCCTGAGGCCTTCCTTTCTGCTTGAGGTACTTATTTACATTTAAATGTTTGCAGCAACTTCTTTATGCTTTAGGCACTTTTGTTCTATTATATGGAGGCCAAACCGGCCAGACCAGGAGTCTCTTATGCAGGAACACCGTCTTGCCCTGGCCAAGAGACTCGTTGATCTATTATCTGAAGAATCCCTTTTGTCTTCTGTGGACTCCTGAGGCCAAGGGGGTTTTTGAGGAATTTATGGGTGTGTGTGTGTGTTCTTGCAAATAAATTCACTCCAGAGTTTCGACTCGGGGTGAGAGGAAACTGGTTTTCGACTGGTGTGGATTGATTCTTCTCACCCTTTGCAAAGTATCTCACACTTTGCAAAGTATGTGTTCCTTGTCTGTTTAAGGTTGTTTACAATGTACCAAATTATGAATCTAATCCCTCTGTGTGTGCTCTGAGTTTTCTTTGAGGTAATACAGGACAAATAAAAATTACCCAACGTTTTTGGTGCTGAAACCCGGGAGAGCAGATCCCTTCAGTGGGAGTTCGCCTTCAGAGAGTTGCGTGGCGCCACTTCCTCATCAAAGTCCGGGGGGCTGAGAATTGCCCCATCGGCCGGCTGTTTATCTCCGCAGACGAACTTCCATTAACAGGCTCTCGCGCACGGACTCAGGGCGAGTCTGCCACTCAGGGAGAGAGTGAGTACCTAAATTAAATTGCACCCTTTAATTTTTTAATAACCAGTTGACAGTGTGGTTTTACGCTGGTGAGGATTTTGCCATCCACGCACGAAAGACGTTTCGGGCCCCGGTTAAGGGCTGGACTGATAGCCGCCGGACCTTGTCCTGGACTCCCATGCATGGTCCAAAAAGTGTTATTTGTACAACTTGTGACGTTTACAATGGGTAAACCTTCTTTGAAGGTCCTCATGGTTGTCACCACAGAAATGCTGAGCAAATTAACAGGCAGAAAATGTAGCAATCGTGAAACCCAAAGGCTAGAAGTCCAGTACCGAAAAGAAAAAAAAAAGCCTGCTCATGTTACCGTCCTGTGCAAAAAGAATACTGGCGTTGCTAATGCGCTTGTGTGCATTGGTGGTCCAGTGGTAGGATTCTCGCCTGCCACGCGGGAGGCCCGGGTTCGATTCCCGGCCAACGCAACCTCTGTTGGATAGGATTCCAAGGCCTGTCCAATGCATTCATCAAAAGTAGTAGTAATCTATAATCAAAGTCTCTCATGTGACAGGCAGTGATGCACTCACCAATACGAACAATGACCTCTTACTCTTCATGTGCCTATTCTTCAATGGGCCTTTTGAAACATCTATGCCAACAGATGGCATTGCATGATGTACAACAATTGTCGTCAGACAGCATTTATTGGTTACCCTTGGAGCTGTGGCAATGAGTAAAGATGGTTTGAACATCCTAATGGTTTCCACCACAGAAATGCTGAGAAAAACAACACATTAGGAAGAAACCCTGTGTTCCAATGGCTGTCCTAAATGACAGCTAAAAACATATCAAATGATCAATCACTGCAGTTCAACGAATAAGTGTAAATGAAGACACGGTGGTGCAGTTGATGTGGAAAGCAAGCAAAAAAATGTTGATTTATGCATTCAGGTTCGACTTACAAAACGACTTACAGTTAAATTGAGTTCCAACAAGATGCCGTATCAAAATCCAAAAAGCTTCCATTACAAACATGTAGAGACCTCAGTGACAATGAGAAAAACAAGTAGAAGTAACTATTCTGAAAAGAAAATGAAGGCTGCACATTTTACTGTGCCATGCATGATACGTGCAGGCCATAAAGGTTAGCGTGTCCTGGTTGGTAGGCCAGTGGTAGCATTCAACAGCTGCCACGCAAGAGACCTGGGGTTAAATAGCAGCAGTTGAAGTGATGGTCAAGTGCAAAATTGGCTATTTTGTTCAATGCATGAAGCTAAAGTTAACTGCGGTCTCCCCGTCGGGGAATCGAACCCCGGTCTCCCGCGTGACAGGCGGGGATACTGTCCACTATACTAACGAGGAACTCACATTCTGTATCAGCCAACCACTGACCCGCTATATAAAAGTCATTGGTTGGCTTTGAACGATTGGCAACATGCATGGTCCAAAAAGTGTTATTTGTACAACTTGTGACTTTTACTGATAGGTAAATCTGATTGTCAAACAGAGTTACCTCACCCTAAATGTTTGCAGGAATTCCTTTCTGCCTCGCGGGAGGCCCGGGTTCGATTCCCGGCCAATGCAACCTCTGTTGGATAGGATTCCAAGGCCTGTCCAATGCATCCATCAAAGTTAGTAGTCATCTATAATCCAAGTCTCTCATGTGACAGGCAGTGATGCGCTCACCAATACGAACAATGACCTCTTACTCTTCATGTGCCTATTCTTCAATGGGCCTTTTGAAACATCTATGCCAACAGATGGCATTGCATGATGTGCAACAATTGTCGTCAGACAGCATTTATTGGTTACCCTTGGAGCTGTGGCAATGAGTAAAGATGGTTTGAACATCCTAAAGGTTTCCACCACAGAAATGCTGAGAAAAACGACACATTAGTAAGAAACCCTGTGTTCCAATGGCTGTCCTAAATGACAGCTAAAAACATATCAAATGATCAATCACTGCAGTTCAACGAATAAGTGTAAATGAAGACACGGTGGTGCAGTTGATGTGGAAAGCAAGCTAAAAACTGTTGATTTATGCATTCAGGTTCAACTTACAAAACGACTTACAGTTAAATTGAGTTCCAACAAGATGCCGTATCAAAATCCAAAAAGCTTCCATTACAAACATGTAGAGACCTCAGTGACAATGAGAAAAACAAGTAGAAGTAACTATTCTGAAAAGAAAATGAAGGCTGCACATTTTACTGTGCCATGCATGATACGTGCAGGCCATAAAGGTTAGCGTCTCCTGGTTGGTAGGCCAGTGGTAGCATTCAACAGCTGCCACGCAAGAGACCTGGGGTTAAATAGCAGCAGTTGAAGTGATGGTCAAGTGCAAAATTGGCCATTTTGTTCAATGCATGAAGCTAAAGTTAACTGCGGACTCCCCGTCGGGGAATCGAACCCTGGTCTCCCGTGTGACAGGCGGGGATACTGTCCACTTTACTAACGAGGAACTCACATTCTGTATCAGCCAACCACTGACCCGCTATATAAAAGTCACTGGCTGGCTTTGCATGATTGGCAACATGCATGGTCCAAAAAGTGTTATTTGTACAACTTGTGACTTTTACTGATAGGTAAATCTGATTGTCAAACAGAGTTACCTCACCCTAAATGTTTGCAGGAATTCCTTTCTGCCTGAGGGCTTCCTTTCTGCTTGAGGTACTTATTTACATTTAAATGTTTGCAGCAACTTCTTTATGCTTTAGGCACTTTTGTTCTATTATATGGAGGCCAAACCGGCCAGACCGGGAGTCTCTTATGCAGGAACACCGTCTTGCCCTGGCCAAGAGACTCGTTGATCTATTATCTAAAGAATCCCTTTTGTCTTCTGTGGACTCCTGAGGCCAAGGGGGTTTTTGAGGAATTTATGGGTGTGTGTGTTCTTGCAAATAAATTCACTCCAGAGTTTCGACTCGGGGTGAGAGGAAACTGGTTTTCGACTGGTGTGGATTGATTCTTCTCACCTTTTGCAAAGTATCTCACACTTTGCAAAGTATGTGTTCCTTGTCTGTTTAAGGTTGTTTACAATGTACCCAATTATCAATCTAATCCCTCTGTGTGTGCTCTGAGTTTTCTTTGAGGTAATACAGGACAAAAAAAATTACCCAACGTTTTTGGTGCTGAAACCCGGGAGAGCAGATCCCTTCAGTGGAAGTTCGCCTTCGGAGAGCCGCGTGGCGCCACTTCCTCATCAAAGTCCGGGGGGCTGAGAATTGCCCCATCGGCCGGCTGTTTATCTCCGCAGACGAACTTCCATTAACAGGCTCTCGCGCACGGACTCAGGGCGAGTCTGCCACTCAGGGAGAGAGTGAGTACCTAAATTAAATTGCACCCTTTAATTTTTTAATAACCAGTTGACAGTGTGGTTTTACGCTGGTGGTGATTTTTTCCATCCACGCACGAAAGACGTTTCCGGCCCCGGTTAAGGGCTGGACTGATAGCCGCCGGACCTTGTCCTGGACTCCCATGCATGGTCCAAAAAGTGTTATTTGTACAACTTGTGACGTTTACAATGGGTAAACCTTCTTTGAAGGTCCTCATGGTTGTCACCACAGAAATGCTGAGCAAATTAACAGGCAGAAAATGTAGCAATGGTGAAACCCAAAGGCTAGAAGTCCAGTACCGAAAAGAAAAAAAAAAGCCTGCTCATGTTACCGTCCTGTGCACCAAGAATACTGGCGTTGCTAATGCGCTTGTGTGCATTGGTGGTCCAGTGGTAGGATTCTCGCCTGCCACGCGGGAGGCCCGGGTTCGATTCCCGGCCAATGCAACCTCTGTTGGATAGGATTCCAAAGCCTGTCCAATGCATCCATCAAAGTTAGTAGTAATCTATAATCCAAGTCTCTCATGTGATAGGCAGTGATGCGCTCACCAATACGAACAATGACCTCTTACTCTTCATGTGCCTATTCTTCAATGGGCCTTTTGAAACATCTATGCCAACAGATGGCATTGCATGATGTGCAACAATTGTCGTCAGACAGCATTTATTGGTTACCCTTGGAGCTGTGGCAATGAGTAAAGATGGTTTGAACATCCTAAAGGTTTCCACCACAGAAATGCTGAGAAAAACGACACATTAGGAAGAAACCCTGTGTTCCAATGGCTGTCCTAAATGACAGCTAAAAACATATCAAATGATCAATCACTGCAGTTCAACGAATAAGTGTAAATGAAGACACGGTGGTGCAGTTGATGTGGAAAGCAAGCTAAAAAATGTTGATTTATGCATTCAGGTTCAACTTACAAAATGACTTACAGTTAAATTGAGTTCCAACAAGATGCCGTATAAAATCCAAAAAGCTTCCATTACAAACATGTAGAGACCTCAGTGACAATGAGAAAAACAAGTAGAAGTAACTATTCTGAAAAGAAAATGAAGGCTGCACATTTTACTGTGCCATGCATGATACGTGCAGGCCATAAAGGTTAGCGTGTCCTGGTTGGTAGGCCAGTGGTAGCCTTCAACAGCTGCCACGCAAGAGACCTGGGGTTAAATAGCAGCAGTTGAAGTGATGGTCAAGTGCAAAATTGGCCATTTTGTTCAATGCATGAAGCTAAAGTTAACTGCGACCTCCCCGTCAGGGAATCGAACCCCGGTCTCCCGCGTGACAGGCGGGGATACTGTCCACTATACTAACGAGGAACTCACATTCTGTATCAGCCAACCACTGACCCGCTATATAAAAGTCATTGGTTGGCTTTGAATGATTGGCAACATGCATGGTCCAAAAAGTGTTATTTGTACAACTTGTGACTTTTACTGATAGGTAAATCTGATTGTCAAACAGAATTACCTCACCCTAAATGTTTGCAGGAATTCCTTTCTGCCTCGCGGGAGGCCCGGGTTCGATTCCCGGCCAATGCAACCTCTGTTGGATAGGATTCCAAGGCCTGTCCAATGCATCCATCAAAGTTAGTAGTCATCTATAATCCAAGTCTCTCATGTGACAGGCAGTGATGCGCTCACCAATACGAACAATGACCTCTTACTCTTCATGTGCCTATTCTTCAATGGGCCTTTTGAAACATCTATGCCAACAGATGGCATTGCATGATGTGCAACAATTGTCGTCAGACAGCATTTATTGGTTACCCTTGGAGCTGTGGCAATGAGTAAAGATGGTTTGAACATCCTAAAGGTTTCCACCACAGAAATGCTGAGAAAAACGACACATTAGGAAGAAACCCTGTGTTCCAATGGCTGTCCTAAATGACAGCTAAAAACATATCAAATGATCAATCACTGCAGTTCAACGAATAAGTGTAAATGAAGACACGGTGGTGCAGTTGATGTGGAAAGCAAGCAAAAAAATGTTGATTTATGCATTCAGGTTCAACTTACAAAACGACTTACAGTTAAATTGAGTTCCAACAAGATGCCGTATCAAAATCCAAAAAGCTTCCATTACAAACATGTAGAGACCTCAGTGACAATGAGAAAAACAAGTAGAAGTAACTATTCTGAAAAGAAAATGAAGGCTGCACATTTTACTGTGCCATGCATGATACGTGCAGGCCATAAAGGTTAGCGTGTCCTGGTTGGTAGGCCAGTGGTAGCATTCAACAGCTGCCACGCAAGAGACCTGGGGTTAAATAGCAGCAGTTGAAGTGATGGTCAAGTGCAAAATTGGCCATTTTGTTCAATGCATGAAGCTAAAGTTAACTGCGGTCTCCCCGTCGGGGAATCGAACCCCGGTCTCCCGCGTGACAGGCGGGGATACTGTCCACTATACTAACGAGGAACTCACATTCTGTATCAGCCAACCACTGACCCGCTGTATAAAAGTCATTGGCTGGCTTTGCATGATTGGCAACATGCATGGTCCAAAAAGTGTTATTTGTACAACTTGTGACTTTTACTGATAGGTAAATCTGATTGTCAAACAGAGTTACCTCACCCTAAATGTTTGCAGGAATTCCTTTCTGCCTGAGGGCTTCCTTTCTGCTTGAGGTACTTATTTACATTTAAATGTTTGCAGCAACTTCTTTATGCTTTAGGCACTTTTGTTCTATTATATGGAGGCCAAACCGGCCAGACCGGGAGTCTCTTATGCAGGAACACCGTCTTGCCCTGGCCAAGAGACTCGTTGATCTATTATCTGAAGAATCCCTTTTGTCTTCTGTGGACTCCTGAGGCCAAGGGGGTTTTTGAGGAATTTATGGGTGTGTGTGTTCTTGCAAATAAATTCACTCCAGAGTTTCGACTCGGGGTGAGAGGAAACTGGTTTTCGACTGGTGTGGATTGATTCTTCTCACCCTTTGCAAAGTATCTCACACTTTGCAAAGTATGTGTTCCTTGTCTGTTTAAGGTTGTTTACAATGTACCCAATTATCAATCTAATCCCTCTGTGTGTGCTCTGAGTTTTCTTTGAGGTAATACAGGAAAAAAAAAATTACCCAACGTTTTTGGTGCTGAAACCCGGGAGAGCAGATCCCTTCAGTGGAAGTTCGCCTTCGGAGAGCCGCGTGGCGCCACTTCCTCATCAAAGTCCGGGGGGCTGAGAATTGCCCCATCGGCCGGCTGTTTATCTCCGCAGACGAACTTCCATTAACAGGCTCTCGCGCACGGACTCAGGGCGAGTCTGCCACTCAGGGAGAGAGTGAGTACCTAAATTAAATTGCACCCTTTAATTTTTTAATAACCAGTTGACAGTGTGGTTTTACGCTGGTGGTGATTTTTTCCATCCACGCACGAAAGACGTTTCCGGCCCCGGTTAAGGGCTGGACTGATAGCCGCCGGACCTTGTCCTGGACTCCCATGCATGGTCCAAAAAGTGTTATTTGTACAACTTGTGACGTTTACAATGGGTAAACCTTCTTTGAAGGTCCTCATGGTTGTCACCACAGAAATGCTGAGCAAATTAACAGGCAGAAAATGTAGCAATCGTGAAACCCAAAGGCTAGAAGTCCAGTACCGAAAAGAAAAAAAAAAGCCTGCTCATGTTACCGTCCTGTGCACCAAGAATACTGGCGTTGCTAATGCGCTTGTGTGCATTGGTGGTCCAGTGGTAGGATTCTCGCCTGCCACGCGGGAGGCCCGGGTTCGATTCCCGGCCAATGCAACCTCTGTTGGATAGGATTCCAAAGCCTGTCCAATGCATCCATCATAGGCAGTGATGCGCTCACCAATACGAACAATGACCTCTTACTCTTCATGTGCCTATTCTTCAATGGGCCTTTTGAAACATCTATGCCAACAGATGGCATTGCATGATGTGCAACAATTGTCGTCAGACAGCATTTATTGGTTACCCTTGGAGCTGTGGCAATGAGTAAAGATGGTTTGAACATCCTAAAGGTTTCCACCACAGAAATGCTGAGAAAAACGACACATTAGGAAGAAACCCTGTGTTCCAATGGCTGTCCTAAATGACAGCTAAAAACATATCAAATGATCAATCACTGCAGTTCAACGAATAAGTGTAAATGAAGACACGGTGGTGCAGTTGATGTGGAAAGCAAGCTAAAAAATGTTGATTTATGCATTCAGGTTCAACTTACAAAATGACTTACAGTTAAATTGAGTTCCAACAAGATGCCGTATAAAATCCAAAAAGCTTCCATTACAAACATGTAGAGACCTCAGTGACAATGAGAAAAACAAGTAGAAGTAACTATTCTGAAAAGAAAATGAAGGCTGCACATTTTACTGTGCCATGCATGATACGTGCAGGCCATAAAGGTTAGCGTGTCCTGGTTGGTAGGCCAGTGGTAGCATTCAACAGCTGCCACGCAAGAGACCTGGGGTTAAATAGCAGCAGTTGAAGTGATGGTCAAGTGCAAAATTGGCCATTTTGTTCAATGCATGAAGCTAAAGTTAACTGCGGTCTCCCCGTCGGGGAATCGAACCCCGGTCTCCCGCGTGACAGGCGGGGATACTGTCCACTATACTAACGAGGAACTCACATTCTGTATCAGCCAACCACTGACCCGCTATATAAAAGTCATTGGTTGGCTTTGAATGATTGGCAACATGCATGGTCCAAAAAGTGTTATTTGTACAACTTGTGACTTTTACTGATAGGTAAATCTGATTGTCAAACAGAATTACCTCACCCTAAATGTTTGCAGGAATTCCTTTCTGCCTCGCGGGAGGCCCGGGTTCGATTCCCGGCCAATGCAACCTCTGTTGGATAGGATTCCAAGGCCTGTCCAATGCATCCATCAAAGTTAGTAGTCATCTATAATCCAAGTCTCTCATGTGACAGGCAGTGATGCGCTCACCAATACGAACAATGACCTCTTACTCTTCATGTGCCTATTCTTCAATGGGCCTTTTGAAACATCTATGCCAACAGATGGCATTGCATGATGTGCAACAATTGTCGTCAGACAGCATTTATTGGTTACCCTTGGAGCTGTGGCAATGAGTAAAGATGGTTTGAACATCCTAAAGGTTTCCACCACAGAAATGCTGAGAAAAACGACACATTAGGAAGAAACCCTGTGTTCCAATGGCTGTCCTAAATGACAGCTAAAAACATATCAAATGATCAATCACTGCAGTTCAACGAATAAGTGTAAATGAAGACACGGTGGTGCAGTTGATGTGGAAAGCAAGCAAAAAAATGTTGATTTATGCATTCAGGTTCAACTTACAAAACGACTTACAGTTGAATTGAGTTCCAACAAGATGCCGTATCAAAATCCAAAAAGCTTCCATTACAAACATGTAGAGACCTCAGTGACAATGAGAAAAACAAGTAGAAGTAACTATTCTGAAAAGAAAATGAAGGCTGCACATTTTACTGTGCCATGCATGATACGTGCAGGCCATAAAGGTTAGCGTGTCCTGGTTGGTAGGCCAGTGGTAGCATTCAATAGCTGCCACGCAAGAGACCTGGGGTTAAATAGCAGCAGTTGAAGTGATGGTCAAGTGCAAAATTGGCCATTTTGTTCAATGCATCAAGCTAAAGTAAACTGCTGTCTCCCCGTCGGGGAATCCAACCCCGGTCTCCCGCGTGACAGGCGGGGATACTGTCCACTATACTAACGAGGAACTCACATTCTGTATCAGCCAACCACTGACCCGCTATATAAAAGTCATTGGTTGGCTTTGAATGATTGGCAACATGCATGGTCCAAAAAGTGTTATTTGTACAACTTGTGACTTTTACTGATAGGTACATCTGATTGTCAAACAGAGTTACCTCACCCTAAATGTTTGCAGGAATTCCTTTCTGCCTGAGGGCTTCCTTTCTGCTTGAGGTACTTATTTACATTTAAATGTTTGCAGCAACTTCTTTATGCTTTAGGCACTTTTGTTCTATTATATGGAGGCCAAACCGGCCAGACCGGGAGTCTCTCATGCAGGAACACCGTCTTGCCCTGGCCAAGAGACTCGTTGATCTATTATCTGAAGAATCCCTTTTGTCTTCTGTGGACTCCTGAGGCCAAGGGGGTTTTTGAGGAATTTATGGATGTGTGTGTGTGTGTTCTTGCAAATAAATTCACTCCAGAGTTTCGAGTCGGGGTGAGAGGAAACTGGTTTTCGACTGGTGTGGATTGATTCTTCTCACCCTTTGCAAAGTATCTCACACTTTGCAAAGTATGTGTTCCTTGTCTGTTTAAGGTTGTTTACAATGTACCAAATTATCAATCTAATCCCTCTGTGTGTGCTCTGAGTTTTCTTTGAGGTAATACAGGACAAATAAAAATTACCCAACGTTTTTGGTGCTGAAACCCGGGAGAGCAGATATCTTCAGTGGGAGTTCGCCTTCAGAGAGTTGCGTGGCGCCACTTCCTCATCAAAGTCTGGGGGGCTGAGAATTGCCCCATCGGCCGGCTGTTTATCTCCGCAGACGAACTTTCATTAACAGGCTCTCACGCACGGACTCAGGGCGAGTCTGCCACTCAGGGAGAGAGTGAGTACCTAAATTAAATTGCACCCTTTAATTTTTTAATAACCAGTTGACAGTGTGGTTTTACGCTGGTGGTGATTTTGCCATCCACGCACGAAAGACGTTTCGGGCCCCGGTTAAGGGCTGGACTGATAGCCGCCGGACCTTGTCCTGGACTCCCATGCATGGTCCAAAAAGTGTTATTTGTACAACTTGTGACGTTTACAATGGGTAAACCTTCTTTGAAGGTCCTCATGGTTGTCACCACAGAAATGCTGAGCAAATTAACAGGCAGAAAATGTAGCAATCGTGAAACCCAAAGGCTAGAAGTCCAGTACCGAAAAGAAAAAAAAAAGCCTGCTCATGTTACCGTCCTGTGCACCAAGAATACTGGCGTTGCTAATGCGCTTGTGTGCATTGGTGGTCCAGTGGTAGGATTCTCGCCTACCACGCGGGAGGCCCGTGTTCGATTCCCGGCCAATGCAACCTCTGTTGGATAGGATTCCAAGGCCTGTCCAATGCATCCATCAAAAGTAGTAGTAATCTATAATCAAAGTCTCTCATGTGACAGGCAGTGATGCGCTCACCAATACGAACAATGACCTCTTACTCTTCATGTGCCTATTCTTCAATGGGCCTGTTGAAACATCTATGCCAACAGATGGCATTGCATGATGTACAACAATTGTCGTCAGACAGCATTTATTGGTTACCCTTGGAGCTGTGGCAATGAGTAAAGATGGTTTGAACATCCTAATGGTTTCCACCACAGAAATGCTGAGAAAAACGACACATTAGGAAGAAACCCTGTGTTCCAATGGCTGTCCTAAATGACAGCTAAAAACATATCAAATGATCAATCACTGCAGTTCAACGAATAAGTGTAAATGAAGACACGGTGGTGCAGTTGATGTGGAAAGCAAGCTAAAAAATGTTGATTTATGCATTCAGGTTCGACTTACAAAACGACTTACAGTTAAATTGAGTTCCAACAAGATGCCGTATCAAAATCCAAAAAGCTTCCATTACAAACATGTAGAGACCTCAGTGACAATGAGAAAAACAAGTAGAAGTAACTATTCTGAAAAGAAAATGAAGGCTGCACATTTTACTGTGCCATGCATGATACGTGCAGGCCATAAAGGTTAGCGTGTTCTGGTTGGTAGGCCAGTGGTAGCATTCAACAGCTGCCACGCAAGAGACCTGGGGTTAAATAGCAGCAGTTGAAGTGATGGTCAAGTGCAAAATTGGCTATTTTGTTCAATGCATGAAGCTAAAGTAAACTGCGGTCTCCCCGTCGGGGAATCGAACCCCGGTCTCCCGCGTGATAGGCGGGGATACTGTCCACTATACTAACGAGGAACTCACATTCTGTATCAGCCAACCACTGACCCGCTATATAAAAGTCATTGGTTGGCTTTGAATGATTGGCAACATGCATGGTCCAAAAAGTGTTATTTGTACAACTTGTGACTTTTACTGATAGGTAAATCTGATTGTCAAACAGAGTTACCTCACCCTAAATGTTTGCAGGAATTCCTTTCTGCCTCGCGGGAGGCCCGGGTTCGATTCCCGGCCAATGCAACCTCTGTTGGATAGGATTCCAAGGCCTGTCCAATGCATCCATCAAAGTTAGTAGTCATCTATAATCCAAGTCTCTCATGTGACAGGCAGTGATGCGCTCACCAATACGAACAATGACCTCTTACTCTTCATGTGCCTATTCTTCAATGGGCCTTTTGAAACATCTATGCCAACAGATGGCATTGCATGATGTGCAACAATTGTCGTCAGACAGCATTTATTGGTTACCCTTGGAGCTGTGGCAATGAGTAAAGATGGTTTGAACATCCTAAAGGTTTCCACCACAGAAATGCTGAGAAAAACGACACATTAGTAAGAAACCCTGTGTTCCAATGGCTGTCCTAAATGACAGCTAAAAACAAATCAAATGATCAATCAATGCAGTTCAACGAATAAGTGTAAATGAAGACACGGTGGTGCAGTTGATGTGGAAAGCAAGCAAAAAAATGTTGATTTATGCATTCAGGTTCGACTTACAAAACGACTTACAGTTAAATTGAGTTCCAACAAGATGCCGTATCAAAATCCAAAAAGCTTCCATTACAAACATGTAGAGACCTCAGTGACAATGAGAAAAACAAGTAGAAGTAACTATTCTGAAAAGAAAATGAAGGCTGCACATTTTACTGTGCCATGCATGATACGTGCAGGCCATAAAGGTTAGCGTGTCCTGGTTGGTAGGCCAGTGGTAGCATTCAACAGCTGCCACGCAAGAGACCTGGGGTTAAATAGCAGCAGTTGAAGTGATGGTCAAGTGCAAAATTGGCCATTTTGTTCAATGCATCAAGCTAAAGTTAACTGCGGTCTCCCCGTCGGGGAATCCAACCCCGGTCTCCCGCGTGACAGGCGGGGATACTGTCCACTATACTAACGAGGAACTCACATTCTGTATCAGCCAACCACTGACCCGCTGTATAAAAGTCATTGGCTGGCTTTGCATGATTGGCAACATGCATGGTCCAAAAAGTGTTATTTGTACAACTTGTGACTTTTACTGATAGGTAAATATGATTGTCAAACAGAATTACCTCACCCTAAATGTTTGCAGGAATTCCTTTCTGCCTCGCGGGAGGCCCGGGTTCGATTCCCGGCCAATGCAACCTCTGTTGGATAGGATTCCAAGGCCTGTCCAATGCATCCATCAAAGTTAGTAGTCATCTATAATCCAAGTCTCTCATGTGACAGGCAGTGATGCGCTCACCAATCTGAACAATGACCTCTTACTCTTCATGTGCCTATTCTTCAATGGGCCTTTTGAAACATCTATGCCAACAGATGGCATTGCATGATGTGCAACAATTGTCGTCAGACAGCATTTATTGGTTACCCTTGGAGCTGTGGCAATGAGTAAAGATGGTTTGAACATCCTAAAGGTTTCCACCACAGAAATGCTGAGAAAAACGACACATTAGGAAGAAACCCTGTGTTCCAATGGCTGTCCTAAATGACAGCTAAAAACATATCAAATGATCAATCACTGCAGTTCAACGAATAAGTGTAAATGAAGACACGGTGGTGCAGTTGATGTGGAAAGCAAGCAAAAAAATGTTGATTTATGCATTCAGGTTCAACTTACAAAACGACTTACAGTTAAATTGAGTTCCAACAAGATGCCGTATCAAAATCCAAAAAGCTTCCATTACAAACATGTAGAGACCTCAGTGACAATGAGAAAAACAAGTAGAAGTAACTATTCTGAAAAGAAAATGAAGGCTGCACATTTTACTGTGCCATGCATGATACGTGCAGGCCATAAAGGTTAGCGTGTCCTGGTTGGTAGGCCAGTGGTAGCATTCAACAGCTGCCATGCAAGAGACCTGGGGTTAAATAGCAGCAGTTGAAGTGATGGTCAAGTGCAAAATTGGCCATTTTGTTCAATGCATCAAGCTAAAGTTAACTGCGGTCTCCCCGTCGGGGAATCCAACCCCGGTCTCCCGCGTGACAGGCGGGGATACTGTCCACTATACTAACGAGGAACTCACATTCTGTATCAGCCAACCACTGACCCGCTGTATAAAAGTCATTGGCTGGCTTTGCATGATTGGCAACATGCATGGTCCAAAAAGTGTTATTTGTACAACTTGTGACTTTTACTGATAGGTAAATCTGATTGTCAAACAGAGTTACCTCACCCTAAATGTTTGCAGGAATTCCTTTCTGCCTGAGGGCTTCCTTTCTGCTTGAGGTACTTATTTAAATTTAAATGTTTGCAGCAACTTCTTTATGCTTTAGGCACTTTTGTTCTATTATATGGAGGCCAAACCGGCCAGACCGGGAGTCTCTTATGCAGGAACACCGTCTTGCCCTGGCCAAGAGACTCGTTGATCTATTATCTGAAGAATCCCTTTTGTCTTCTGTGGACTCCTGAGGCCAAGGGGTTTTTTGAGGAATTTATGGATGTGTGTGTGTGTGTTCTTGCAAATAAATTCACTCCAGAGTTTCGAGTCGGGGTGAGAGGAAACTGGTTTTCGACTGGTGTGGATTGATTCTTCTCACCCTTTGCAAAGTATCTCACACTTTGCAAAGTATGTGTTCCTTGTCTGTTTAAGGTTGTTTACAATGTACCAAATTATCAATCTAATCCCTCTGTGTGTGCTCTGAGTTTTCTTTGAGGTAATACAGGACAAATAAAAATTACCCAATGTTTTTGGTGCTGAAACCCGGGAGAGCAGATACCTTCAGTGGGAGTTCGCCTTCAGAGAGTTGCGTGGCGCCACTTCCTCATCAAAGTCTGGGGGGCTGAGAATTGCCCCATCGGCCGGCTGTTTATCTCCGCAGACGAACTTCCATTAACAGGCTCTCACGCACGGACTCAGGGCGAGTCTGCCACTCAGGGAGAGAGTGAGTACCTAAATTAAATTGCACCCTTTAATTTTTTAATAACCAGTTGACAGTGTGGTTTTACGCTGGTGGTGATTTTGCCATCCACGCACGAAAGACGTTTCGGGCCCCGGTTAAGGGCTGGACTGATAGCCGCCGGACCTTGTCCTGGACTCCCATGCATGGTCCAAAAAGTGTTATTTGTACAACTTGTGACGTTTACAATGGGTAAACCTTCTTTGAAGGTCCTCATGGTTGTCACCACAGAAATGCTGAGCAAATTAACAGGCAGAAAATGTAGCAATCGTGAAACCCAAAGGCTAGAAGTCCAGTACCGAAAAGAAAAAAAAAAGCCTGCTCATGTTACCGTCCTGTGCACCAAGAATACTGGCGTTGCTAATGCGCTTGTGTGCATTGGTGGTCCAGTGGTAGGATTCTCGCCTACCACGCGGGAGGCTCGGGTTCGATTCCCGGCCAATGCAACCTCTGTTGGATAGGATTCCAAGGCCTGTCCAATGCATCCATCAAAAGTAGTAGTAATCTATAATCAAAGTCTCTCATGTGACAGGCAGTGATGCGCTCACCAATACGAACAATGACCTCTTACTCTTCATGTGCCTATTCCTCAATGGGCCTTTTGAAACATCTATGCCAACAGATGGCATTGCATGATGTACAACAATTGTCGTCAGACAGCATTTATTGGTTACCCTTGGAGCTGTGGCAATGAGTAAAGATGGTTTGAACATCCTAATGGTTTCCCCCACAGAAATGCTGAGAAAAACGACACATTAGGAAGAAACCCTGTGTTCCAATGGCTGTCCTAAATGACAGCTAAAAACATATCAAATGATCAATCACTGCAGTTCAACGAATAAGTGTAAATGAAGACACGGTGGTGCAGTTGATGTGGAAAGCAAGCTAAAAAATGTTGATTTATGCATTCAGGTTCGACTTACAAAACGACTTACAGTTAAATTGAGTTCCAACAAGATGCCGTATCAAAATCCAAAAAGCTTCCATTACAAACATGTAGAGACCTCAGTGACAATGAGAAAAACAAGTAGAAGTAACTATTCTGAAAAGAAAATGAAGGCTGCACATTTTACTGTGCCATGCATGATACGTGCAGGCCATAAAGGTTAGCGTGTCCTGGTTGGTAGGCCAGTGGTAGCATTCAACAGCTGCCACGCAAGAGACCTGGGGTTAAATAGCAGCAGTTGAAGTGATGGTCAAGTGCAAAATTGGCTATTTTGTTCAATGCATGAAGCTAAAGTTAACTGCGGTCTCCCCGTCGGGGAATCAAACCCCGGTCTCCCGCGTGACAGGCGGGGATACTGTCCACTATACTAACGAGGAACTCACATTCTGTATCAGCCAACCACTGACCCGATATATAAAAGTCATTGGTTGGCTTTGAATGATTGGCAACATGCATGGTCCAAAAAGTGTTATTTGTACAACTTGTGACTTTTACTGATAGGTAAATCTGATTGTCAAACAGAGTTACCTCACCCTAAATGTTTGCAGGAATTCCTTTCTGCCTCGCGGGAGGCCCGGGTTCGATTCCCGGCCAATGCAACCTCTGTTGGATAGGATTCCAAGGCCTGTCCAATGCATCCATCAAAGTTAGTAGTCATCTATAATCCAAGTCTCTCATGTGACAGGCAGTGATGCGCTCACCAATACGAACAATGACCTCTTACTCTTCATGTGCCTATTCTTCAATGGGCCTTTTGAAACATCTATGCCAACAGATGGCATTGCATGATGTGCAACAATTGTCGTCAGACAGCATTTATTGGTTACCCTTGGAGCTGTGGCAATGAGTAAAGATGGTTTGAACATCCTAAAGGTTTCCACCACAGAAATGCTGAGAAAAACGACACATTAGTAAGAAACCCTGTGTTCCAATGGCTGTCCTAAATGACATCTAAAAACAAATCAAATGATCAATCACTGCAGTTCAACGAATAAGTGTAAATGAAGACACGGTGGTGCAGTTGATGTGGAAAGCAAGCTAAAAAATGTTGATTTATGCATTCAGGTTCAACTTACAAAACGACTTACAGTTAAATTGAGTTCCAACAAGATGCCGTATCAAAATCCAAAAAGCTTCCATTACAAACATGTAGAGACCTCAGTGACAATGAGAAAAACAAGTAGAAGTAACTATTCTGAAAAGAAAATGAAGGCTGCACATTTTACTGTGCCATGCATGATACGTGCAGGCCATAAAGGTTAGCGTGTCCTGGTTGGTAGGCCAGTGGTAGCATTCAACAGCTGCCACGCAAGAGACCTGGGGTTAAATAGCAGCAGTTGAAGTGATGGTCAAGTGCAAAATTGGCCATTTTGTTCAATGCATGAAGCTAAAGTTAACTGCGGTCTCCCCGTCGGGGAATCGAACCCCGGTCTCCCGCGTGACAGGCGGGGATACTGTCCACTTTACTAACGAGGAACTCACATTCTGTATCAGCCAACCACTGACCCGCTATATAAAAGTCACTGGCTGGCTTTGCATGATTGGCAACATGCATGGTCCAAAAAGTGTTATTTGTACAACTTGTGACTTTTACTGATAGGTAAATCTGATTGTCAAACAGAGTTACCTCACCCTAAATGTTTGCAGGAATTCCTTTCTGCCTGAGGGCTTCCTTTCTGCTTGAGGTACTTATTTACATTTAAATGTTTGCAGCAACTTCTTTATGCTTTAGGCACTTTTGTTCTATTATATGGAGGCCAAACCGGCCAGACCGGGAGTCTCTTATGCAGGAACACCGTCTTGCCCTGGCCAAGAGACTCGTTGATCTATTATCTGAAGAATCCCTTTTGTCTTCTGTGGACTCCTGAGGCCAAGGGGGTTTTTGAGGAATTTATGGGTGTGTGTGTTCTTGCAAATAAATTCACTCCAGAGTTTCGACTCGGGGTGAGAGGAAACTGGTTTTCGACTGGTGTGGATTGATTCTTCTCACCCTTTGCAAAGTATCTCACACTTTGCAAAGTATGTGTTCCTTGTCTGTTTAAGGTTGTTTACAATGTACCAAATTATCAATCTAATCCCTTTGCGTGTGCTCTGAGTTTTCTTTGAGGTAATACAGGACAAATAAAAATTACCCAACGTTTTTGGTGCTGAAACCCGGGAGAGCAGATCCCTTCAGTGGGAGTTCGCCTTCGGAGAGCCGCGTGGCGCCACTTCCTCATCAAAGTCCGGGGGGCTGAGAATTGCCCCATCGGCCGGCTGTTTATCTCCGCAGACGAACTTCCATTAACAGGCTCTCGCGCACGGACTCAGGGCGAGTCTGCCACTCAGGGAGAGAGTGAGTACCTAAATTAAATTGCACCCTTTAATTTTTTAATAACCAGTTGACAGTGTGGTTTTACGCTGGTGGTGATTTTTTCCATCCACGCACGAAAGACGTTTCGGGCCCCGGTTAAGGGCTGGACTGATAGCCGCCGGACCTTGTCCTGGACTCCCATGCATGGTCCAAAAAGTGTTATTTGTACAACTTGTGACGTTTACAATGGGTAAACCTTCTTTGAAGGTCCTCATGGTTGTCACCACAGAAATGCTGAGCAAATTAACAGGCAGAAAATGTAGCAATCGTGAAACCCAAAGGCTAGAAGTCCAGTACCGAAAAGAAAAAAAAAAAGCCTGCTCATGTTACCGTCCTGTGCACCAAGAATACTGGCGTTGCTAATGCGCTTGTGTGCATTGGTGGTCCAGTGGTAGGATTCTCGCCTGCCACGCGGGAGGCCCGGGTTCGCTTCCCGGCCAATGCAACCTCTGTTGGATAGGATTCCAAAGCCTGTCCAATGCATCCATCAAAGTTAGTAGTAATCTATAATCCAAGTCTCTCATGTGATAGGCAGTGATGCGCTCACCAATACGAACAATGACCTCTTACTCTTCATGTGCCTATTCTTCAATGGGCCTTTTGAAACATCTATGCCAACAGATGGCATTGCATGATGTGCAACAATTGTCGTCAGACAGCATTTATTGGTTACGCTTGGAGCTGTGGCAATGAGTAAAGATGGTTTGAACATCCTAAAGGTTTCCACCACAGAAATGCTGAGAAAAACGACACATTAGGAAGAAACCCTGTGTTCCAATGGCTGTCCTAAATGACAGCTAAAAACATATCAAATGATCAATCACTGCAGTTCAACGAATAAGTGTAAATGAAGACACGGTGGTGCAGTTGATGTGGAATGCAAGCTAAAAAATGTTGATTTATGCATTCAGGTTCAACTTACAAAACGACTTACAGTTGAATTGAGTTCCAACAAGATGCCGTATCAAAATCCAAAAAGCTTCCATTACAAACATGTAGAGACCTCAGTGACAATGAGAAAAACAAGTAGAAGTAACTATTCTGAAAAGAAAATGAAGGCTGCACATTTTACTGTGCCATGCATGATACGTGCAGGCCATAAAGGTTAGCGTGTCCTGGTTGGTAGGCCAGTGGTAGCATTCAACAGCTGCCATGCAAGAGACCTGGGGTTAAATAGCAGCAGTTGAAGTGATGGTCAAGTGCAAAATTGGCTATTTTGTTCAATGCATGAAGCTAAAGTTAACTGCGGTCTCCCCGTCGGGGAATCGAACCCCGGTCTCCCGCGTGACAGGCGGGGATACTGTCCACTATACTAACGAGGAACTCACATTCTGTATCAGCCAACCACTGACCCGCTATATAAAAGTCATTGGTTGGCTTTGAATGATTGGCAACATGCATGGTCCAAAAACTGTTATTTGTACAACTTGTGACTTTTACTGATAGGTAAATCTGATTGTCAAACAGAGTTACCTCACCCTAAATGTTTGCAGGAATTCCTTTCTGCCTCGCGGGAGGCCCGGGTTCGATTCCCGGCCAATGCAACCTCTGTTGGATAGGATTCCAAGGCCTGTCCAATGCATCCATCAAAGTTAGTAGTCATCTATAATCCAAGTCTCTCATGTGACAGGCAGTGATGCGCTCACCAATACGAACAATGACCTCTTACTCTTCATGTGCCTATTCTTCAATGGGCCTTTTGAAACATCTATGCCAACAGATGGCATTGCATGATGTGCAACAATTGTCGTCAGACAGCATTTATTGGTTACCCTTGGAGCTGTGGCAATGAGTAAAGATGGTTTGAACATCCTAAAGGTTTCCACCACAGAAATGCTGAGAAAAACGACACATTAGTAAGAAACCCTGTGTTCCAACGGCTGTCCTAAATGACAGCTAAAAACATATCAAATGATCACTCACTGCAGTTCAACGAATAAGTGTAAATGAAGACACGGTGGTGCAGTTGATGTGGAAAGCAAGCTAAAAACTGTTGATTTATGCATTCAGGTTCAACTTACAAAACGACTTACAGTTAAATTGAGTTCCAACAAGATGCCGTATCAAAATCCAAAAAGCTTCCATTACAAACATGTAGAGACCTCAGTGACAATGAGAAAAACAAGTAGAAGTAACTATTCTGAAAAGAAAATGAAGGCTGCACATTTTACTGTGCCATGCATGATACGTGCAGGCCATAAAGGTTAGCGTGTCCTGGTTGGTAGGCCAGTGGTAGCATTCAACAGCTGCCACGCAAGAGACCTGGGGTTAAATAGCAGCAGTTGAAGTGATGGTCAAGTGCAAAATTGGCCATTTTGTTCAATGCATGAAGCTAAAGTTAACTGCGGTCTCCCCGTCGGGGAATCGAACCCCGGTCTCCCGCGTGACAGGCGGGGATACTGTCCACTATACTAACGAGGAACTCACATTCTGTATCAGCCAACCACTGACCCGCTATATAAAAGTCACTGGCTGGCTTTGCATGATTGGCAACATGCATGGTCCAAAAAGTGTTATTTGTACAACTTGTGACTTTTACTGATAGGTAAATCTGATTGTCAAACAGAGTTACCTCACCCTAAATGTTTGCAGGAATTCCTTTCTGCCTGAGGGCTTCCTTTCTGCTTGAGGTACTTATTTACATTTAAATGTTTGCAGCAACTTCTTTATGCTTTAGGCACTTTTGTTCTATTATATGGAGGCCAAACCGGCCAGACCGGGAGTCTCTTATGCAGGAACACCGTCTTGCCCTGGCCAAGAGACTCGTTGATCTATTATCTGAAGAATCCCTTTTGTCTTCTGTGGACTCCTGAGGCCAAGGGGGTTTTTGAGGAATTTATGGGTGTGTGTGTTCTTGCAAATAAATTCACTCCAGAGTTTCGACTCGGGGTGAGAGGAAACTGGTTTTCGACTGGTGTGGATTGATTCTTCTCACCCTTTGCAAAGTATCTCACACTTTGCAAAGTATGTGTTCCTTGTCTGTTTAAGGTTGTTTACAATGTACCCAATTATCAATCTAATCCCTCTGTGTGTGCTCTGAGTTTTCTTTGAGGTAATACAGGACAAAAAAAATTACCCAACGTTTTTGGTGCTGAAACCCGGGAGAGCAGATCCCTTCAGTGGGAGTTCGCCTTCGGAGAGCCGCGTGGCGCCACTTCCTCATCAAAGTCCGGGGGGGCTGAGAATTGCCCCATCGGCCGGCTGTTTATCTCCGCAGACGAACTTCCATTAACAGGCTCTCGCGCACGGACTCAGGGCGAGTCTGCCACTCAGGGAGAGAGTGAGTACCTAAATTAAATTGCACCCTTTAATTTTTTAATAACCAGTTGACAGTGTGGTTTTACGCTGGTGGTGATTTTTTCCATCCACGCACGAAAGACGTTTCCGGCCCCGGTTAAGGGCTGGACTGATAGCCGCCGGACCTTGTCCTGGACTCCCATGCATGGTCCAAAAAGTGTAATTTGTACAACTTGTGACGTTTACAATGGGTAAACCTTCTTTGAAGGTCCTCATGGTTGTCACCACAGAAATGCTGAGCAAATTAACAGGCAGAAAATGTAGCAATCGTGAAACCCAAAGGCTAGAAGTCCAGTACCGAAAAGAAAAAAAAAAGCCTGCTCATGTTACCGTCCTGTGCACCAAGAATACTGGCGTTGCTAATGCGCTTGTGTGCATTGGTGGTCCAGTGGTAGGATTCTCGCCTGCCATGCGGGAGGCCCGGGTTCGATTCCCGGCCAATGCAACCTCTGTTGGATAGGATTCCAAAGCCTGTCCAATGCATCCATCAAAGTTAGTAGTAATCTATAATCCAAGTCTCTCATGTGATGGGCAGTGATGCGCTCACCAATACGAACAATGACCTCTTACTCTTCATGTGCCTATTCTTCAATGGGCCTTTTGAAACATCTATGCCAACAGATGGCATTGCATGATGTACAACAATTGTCGTCAGACAGCATTTATTGGTTACCCTTGGAGCTGTGGCAATGAGTAAAGATGGTTTGAACATCCTAAAGGTTTCCACCACAGAAATGCTGAGAAAAACGACACATTAGGAAGAAACCCTGTGTTCCAATGGCTGTCCTAAATGACAGCTAAAAACATATCAAATGATCAATCACTGCAGTTCAACGAATAAGTGTAAATGAAGACACGGTTGTGCAGTTGATGTGGAAAACAAGCTAAAAAATGTTGATTTATGCATTCAGGTTCGACTTACAAAACGACTTACAGTTAAATTGAGTTCCAACAAGATGCCGTATCAAAATCCAAAAAGCTTCCATTACAAACATGTAGAGACCTCAGTGACAATGAGAAAAACAAGTAGAAGTAACTATTCTGAAAAGAAAATGAAGGCTGCACATTTTACTGTGCCATGCATGATACGTGCAGGCCATAAAGGTTAGCGTGTCCTGGTTGGTAGGCCAGTGGTAGCATTCAACAGCTGCCACGCAAGAGACCTGGGGTTAAATAGCAGCAGTTGAAGTGATGGTCAAGTGCAAAATTGGCCATTTTGTTCAATGCATGAAGCTAAAGTTAACTGCGGTCTCCCCGTCGGGGAATCGAACCCCGGTCTCCCGCGTGACAGGCGGGGATACTGTCCACTATACTAACGAGGAACTCACATTCTGTATCAGCCAACCACTGACCCGCTGTATAAAAGTCATTGGCTGGCTTTGCATGATTGGCAACATGCATGGTCCAAAAAGTGTTATTTGTACAACTTGTGACTTTTACTGATAGGTAAATCTGATTGTCAAACAGAGTTACCTCACCCTAAATGTTTGCAGGAATTCCTTTCTGCCTGAGGCCTTCCTTTCTGCTTGAGGTACTTATTTACATTTAAATGTTTGCAGCAACTTCTTTATGCTTTAGGCACTTTTGTTCTATTATATGGAGGCCAAACCGGCCAGACCGGGAGTCTCTTATGCAGGAACACCGTCTTGCCCTGGCCAAGAGACTCGTTGATCTATTATCTGAAGAATCCCTTTTGTCTTCTGTGGACTCCTGAGGCCAAGGGGGTTTTTGAGGAATTTATGGGTGTGTGTGTGTGTTCTTGCAAATAAATTCACTCCAGAGTTTCGACTCGGGGTGAGAGGAAACTGGTTTTCGACTGGTGTGGATTGATTCTTCTCACCCTTTGCAAAGTATCTCACACTTTGCAAAGTATGTGTTCCTTGTCTGTTTAAGGTTGTTTACAATGTACCAAATTATCAATCTAATCCCTCTGTGTGTGCTCTGAGTTTTCTTTGAGGTAATACAGGACAAATAAAAATTACCCAACGTTTTTGGTGCTGAAACCCGGGAGAGCAGATCCCTTCAGTGGGAGTTCGCCTTCAGAGAGTTGCGTGGCGCCACTTCCTCATCAAAGTCCGGGGGGCTGAGAATTGCCCCATCGGCCGGCTGTTTATCTCCGCAGACGAACTTCCATTAACAGGCTCTCGCGCACGGACTCAGGGCGAGTCTGCCACTCAGGGAGAGAGTGAGTACCTAAATTAAATTGCACCCTTTAATTTTTTAATAACCAGTTGACAGTGTGGTTTTACGCTGGTGAGGATTTTGCCATCCACGCACGAAAGACGTTTCGGGCCCCGGTTAAGGGCTGGACTGATAGCCGCCGGACCTTGTCCTGGACTCCCATGCATGGTCCAAAAAGTGTTATTTGTACAACTTGTGACGTTTACAATGGGTAAACCTTCTTTGAAGGTCCTCATGGTTGTCACCACAGAAATGCTGAGCAAATTAACAGGCAGAAAATGTAGCAATCGTGAAACCCAAAGGCTAGAAGTCCAGTACCGAAAAGAAAAAAAAAAGCCTGCTCATGTTACCGTCCTGTGCACCAAGAATACTGGCGTTGCTAATGCGCTTCGGTGCATTGGTGGTCCAGTGGTAGGATTCTCGCCTGCCACGCGGGAGGCCCGGGTTCGATTCCCGGCCAATGCAACCTCTGTTGGATAGGATTCCAAGGCCTGTCCAATGCATTCATCAAAAGTAGTAGTAATCTATAATCAAAGTCTCTCATGTGACAGGCAGTGATGCACTCACCAATACGAACAATGACCTCTTACTCTTCATGTGCCTATTCTTCAATGGGCCTTTTGAAACATCTATGCCAACAGATGGCATTGCATGATGTACAACAATTGTCGTCAGACAGCATTTATTGGTTACCCTTGGAGCTGTGGCAATGAGTAAAGATGGTTTGAACATCCTAATGGTTTCCACCACAGAAATGCTGAGAAAAACAACACATTAGGAAGAAACCCTGTGTTCCAATGGCTGTCCTAAATGACAGCTAAAAACATATCAAATGATCAATCACTGCAGTTCAACGAATAAGTGTAAATGAAGACACGGTGGTGCAGTTGATGTGGAAAGCAAGCAAAAAAATGTTGATTTATGCATTCAGGTTCGACTTACAAAACGACTTACAGTTAAATTGAGTTCCAACAAGATGCCGTATCAAAATCCAAAAAGCTTCCATTACAAACATGTAGAGACCTCAGTGACAATGAGAAAAACAAGTAGAAGTAACTATTCTGAAAAGAAAATGAAGGCTGCACATTTTACTGTGCCATGCATGATACGTGCAGGCCATAAAGGTTAGCGTGTCCTGGTTGGTAGGCCAGTGGTAGCATTCAACAGCTGCCACGCAAGAGACCTGGGGTTAAATAGCAGCAGTTGAAGTGATGGTCAAGTGCAAAATTGGCTATTTTGTTCAATGCATGAAGCTAAAGTTAACTGCGGTCTCCCCGTCGGGGAATCGAACCCCGGTCTCCCGCGTGACAGGCGGGGATACTGTCCACTATACTAACGAGGAACTCACATTCTGTATCAGCCAACCACTGAACCGTTATATAAAAGTCATTGGTTGGCTTTGAACGATTGGCAACATGCATGGTCCAAAAAGTGTTATTTGTACAACTTGTGACTTTTACTGATAGGTAAATCTGATTGTCAAACAGAGTTACCTCACCCTAAATGTTTGCAGGAATTCCTTTCTGCCTCGCGGGAGGCCCGGGTTCGATTCCCGGCCAATGCAACCTCTGTTGGATAGGATTCCAAGGCCTGTCCAATGCATCCATCAAAGTTAGTAGTCATCTATAATCCAAGTCTCTCATGTGACAGGCAGTGATGCGCTCACCAATACGAACAATGACCTCTTACTCTTCATGTGCCTATTCTTCAATGGGCCTTTTGAAACATCTATGCCAACAGATGGCATTGCATGATGTGCAACAATTGTCGTCAGACAGCATTTATTGGTTACCCTTGGAGCTGTGGCAATGAGTAAAGATGGTTTGAACATCCTAAAGGTTTCCACCACAGAAATGCTGAGAAAAACGACACATTAGTAAGAAACCCTGTGTTCCAATGGCTGTCCTAAATGACAGCTAAAAACATATCAAATGATCAATCACTGCAGTTCAACGAATAAGTGTAAATGAAGACACGGTGGTGCAGTTGATGTGGAAAGCAAGCTAAAAACTGTTGATTTATGCATTCAGGTTCAACTTACAAAACGACTTACAGTTAAATTGAGTTCCAACAAGATGCCGTATCAAAATCCAAAAAGCTTCCATTACAAACATGTAGAGACCTCAGTGACAATGAGAAAAACAAGTAGAAGTAACTATTCTGAAAAGAAAATGAAGGCTGCACATTTTACTGTGCCATGCATGATACGTGCAGGCCATAAAGGTTAGCGTCTCCTGGTTGGTAGGCCAGTGGTAGCATTCAACAGCTGCCACGCAAGAGACCTGGGGTTAAATAGCAGCAGTTGAAGTGATGGTCAAGTGCAAAATTGGCCATTTTGTTCAATGCATGAAGCTAAAGTTAACTGCGGACTCCCCGTCGGGGAATCGAACCCTGGTCTCCCGTGTGACAGGCGGGGATACTGTCCACTTTACTAACGAGGAACTCACATTCTGTATCAGCCAACCACTGACCCGCTATATAAAAGTCACTGGCTGGCTTTGCATGATTGGCAACATGCATGGTCCAAAAAGTGTTATTTGTACAACTTGTGACTTTTACTGATAGGTAAATCTGATTGTCAAACAGAGTTACCTCACCCTAAATGTTTGCAGGAATTCCTTTCTGCCTGAGGGCTTCCTTTCTGCTTGAGGTACTTATTTACATTTAAATGTTTGCAGCAACTTCTTTATGCTTTAGGCACTTTTGTTCTATTATATGGAGGCCAAACCGGCCAGACCGGGAGTCTCTTATGCAGGAACACCGTCTTGCCCTGGCCAAGAGACTCGTTGATCTATTATCTAAAGAATCCCTTTTGTCTTCTGTGGACTCCTGAGGCCAAGGGGGTTTTTGAGGAATTTATGGGTGTGTGTGTTCTTGCAAATAAATTCACTCCAGAGTTTCGACTCGGGGTGAGAGGAAACTGGTTTTCGACTGGTGTGGATTGATTCTTCTCACCTTTTGCAAAGTATCTCACACTTTGCAAAGTATGTGTTCCTTGTCTGTTTAAGGTTGTTTACAATGTACCCAATTATCAATCTAATCCCTCTGTGTGTGCTCTGAGTTTTCTTTGAGGTAATACAGGACAAAAAAAATTACCCAACGTTTTTGGTGCTGAAACCCGGGAGAGCAGATCCCTTCAGTGGAAGTTCGCCTTCGGAGAGCCGCGTGGCGCCACTTCCTCATCAAAGTCCGGGGGGCTGAGAATTGCCCCATCGGCCGGCTGTTTATCTCCGCAGACGAACTTCCATTAACAGGCTCTCGCGCACGGACTCAGGGCGAGTCTGCCACTCAGGGAGAGAGTGAGTACCTAAATTAAATTGCACCCTTTAATTTTTTAATAACCAGTTGACAGTGTGGTTTTACGCTGGTGGTGATTTTTTCCATCCACGCACGAAAGACGTTTCCGGCCCCGGTTAAGGGCTGGACTGATAGCCGCCGGACCTTGTCCTGGACTCCCATGCATGGTCCAAAAAGTGTAATTTGTACAACTTGTGACGTTTACAATGGGTAAACCTTCTTTGAAGGTCCTCATGGTTGTCACCACAGAAATGCTGAGCAAATTAACAGGCAGAAAATGTAGCAATCGTGAAACCCAAAGGCTAGAAGTCCAGTACCGAAAAGAAAAAAAAAAGCCTGCTCATGTTACCGTCCTGTGCACCAAGAATACTGGCGTTGCTAATGCGCTTGTGTGCATTGGTGGTCCAGTGGTAGGATTCTCGCCTGCCATGCGGGAGGCCCGGGTTCGATTCCCGGCCAATGCAACCTCTGTTGGATAGGATTCCAAAGCCTGTCCAATGCATCCATCAAAGTTAGTAGTAATCTATAATCCAAGTCTCTCATGTGATGGGCAGTGATGCGCTCACCAATACGAACAATGACCTCTTACTCTTCATGTGCCTATTCTTCAATGGGCCTTTTGAAACATCTATGCCAACAGATGGCATTGCATGATGTACAACAATTGTCGTCAGACAGCATTTATTGGTTACCCTTGGAGCTGTGGCAATGAGTAAAGATGGTTTGAACATCCTAAAGGTTTCCACCACAGAAATGCTGAGAAAAACGACACATTAGGAAGAAACCCTGTGTTCCAATGGCTGTCCTAAATGACAGCTAAAAACATATCAAATGATCAATCACTGCAGTTCAACGAATAAGTGTAAATGAAGACACGGTGGTGCAGTTGATGTGGAAAGCAAGCTAAAAAATGTTGATTTATGCATTCAGGTTCGACTTACAAAACGACTTACAGTTAAATTGAGTTCCAACAAAATGCCGTATCAAAATCCAAAAAGCTTCCATTACAAACATGTAGAGACCTCAGTGACAATGAGAAAAACAAGTAGAAGTAACTATTCTGAAAAGAAAATGAAGGCTGCACATTTTACTGTGCCATGCATGATACGTGCAGGCCATAAAGGTTAGCGTGTCCTGGTTGGTAGGCCAGTGGTAGCATTCAACAGCTGCCACGCAAGAGACCTGGGGTTAAATAGCAGCAGTTGAAGTGATGGTCAAGTGCAAAATTGGCTATTTTGTTCAATGCATGAAGCTAAAGTTTACTGCGGTCTCCCCGTCGGGGAATCGAACCCCGGTCTCCCGCGTGACAGGCGGGGATACTGTCCACTATACTAACGAGGAACTCACATTCTGTATCAGCCAACCACTGACCCGCTATATAAAAGTCACTGGTTGGCTTTGAATGATTGGCAACATGCATGGTCCAAAAAGTGTTATTTGTACAACTTGTGACTTTTACTGATAGGTAAATCTGATTGTCAAACAGAGTTACCTCACCCTAAATGTTTGCAGGAATTCCTTTCTGCCTCGCGGGAGGCCCGGGTTCGATTCCCGGCCAATGCAACCTCTGTTGGATAGGATTCCAAGGCCTGTCCAATGCATCCATCAAAGTTAGTAGTCATCTATAATCCAAGTCTCTCATGTGACAGGCAGTGATGCGCTCACCAATACGAACAATGACCTCTTACTCTTCATGTGCCTATTCTTCAATGGGCCTTTTGAAACATCTATGCCAACAGATGGCATTGCATGATGTGCAACAATTGTCGTCAGACAGCATTTATTGGTTACCCTTGGAGCTGTGGCAATGAGTAAAGATGGTTTGAACATCCTAAAGGTTTCCACCACAGAAATGCTGAGAAAAACGACACATTAGTAAGAAACCCTGTGTTCCAATGGCTGTCCTAAATGACAGCTAAAAACATATCAAATGATCAATCACTGCAGTTCAACGAATAAGTGTAAATGAAGACACGGTGGTGCAGTTGATGTGGAAAGCAAGCTAAAAACTGTTGATTTATGCATTCAGGTTCAACTTACAAAACGACTTACAGTTAAATTGAGTTCCAACAAGATGCCGTATCAAAATCCAAAAAGCTTCCATTACAAACATGTAGAGACCTCAGTGACAATGAGAAAAACAAGTAGAAGTAACTATTCTGAAAAGAAAATGAAGGCTGCACATTTTACTGTGCCATGCATGATACGTGCAGGCCATAAAGGTTAGCGTGTGCTGGTTGGTAGGCCAGTGGTAGCATTCAACAGCTGCCACGCAAGAGACCTGGGGTTAAATAGCAGCAGTTGAAGTGATGGTCAAGTGCAAAATTGGCCATTTTGTTCAATGCATGAAGCTAAAGTTAACTGCGGACTCCCCGTCGGGGAATCGAACCCTGGTCTCCCGCGTGACAGGCGGGGATACTGTCCACTTTACTAACGAGGAACTCACATTCTGTATCAGCCAACCACTGACCCGCTATATAAAAGTCACTGGCTGGCTTTGCATGATTGGCAACATGCATGGTCCAAAAAGTGTTATTTGTACAACTTGTGACTTTTACTGATAGGTAAATCTGATTGTCAAACAGAGTTTCCTCACCCTAAATGTTTGCAGGAATTCCTTTCTGCCTGAGGGCTTCCTTTCTGCTTGAGGTACTTATTTACATTTAAATGTTTGCAGCAACTTCTTTATGCTTTAGGCACTTTTGTTCTATTATATGGAGGCCAAACCGGCCAGACCGGGAGTCTCTTATGCAGGAACACCGTCTTGCCCTGGCCAAGAGACTCGTTGATCTATTATCTGAAGAATCCCTTTTGTCTTCTGTGGACTCCTGAGGCCAAGGGGGTTTTTGAGGAATTTATGGGTGTGTGTGTGTGTTCTTGCAAATAAATTCACTCCAGAGTTTCGAGTCGGGGTGAGAGGAAACTGGTTTTCGACTGGTGTGGATTGATTCTTCTCACCCTTTGCAAAGTATCTCACACTTTGCAAAGTATGTGTTCCTTGTCTGTTTAAGGTTGTTTACAATGTACCAAATTATCAATCTAATCCCTCTGTGTGTGCTCTGAGTTTTCTTTGAGGTAATACAGGACAAATAAAAATTACCCAACGTTTTTGGTGCTGAAACCCGGGAGAGCAGATACCTTCAGTGGGAGTTCGCCTTCAGAGAGTTGCATGGCGCCACTTCCTCATCAAAGTCCGGGGGGCTGAGAATTGCCCCATCGGCCGGCTGTTTATCTCCGCAGACGAACTTCCATTAACAGGCTCTCGCGCACGGACTCAGGGCGAGTCTGCCACTCAGGGAGAGACTGAGTACCTAAATTAAATTGCACCCTTTAATTTTTTAATAACCAGTTGACAGTGTGGTTTTACGCTGGTGGTGATTTTGCCATCCACGCACGAAAGACGTTTCGGGCCCCGGTTAAGGGCTGGACTGATAGCCGCCGGACCTTGTCCTGGACTCCCATGCATGGTCCAAAAAGTGTTATTTGTACAACTTGTGACGTTTACAATGGGTAAACCTTCTTTGAAGGTCCTCTTGGTTGTCACCACAGAAATGCTGAGCAAATTAACAGGCAGAAAATGTAGCAATCGTGAAACCCAAAGGCTAGAAGTCCAGTACCGAAAAGAAAAAAAAAAGCCTGCTCATGTTACCGTCCTGTGCACCAAGAATACTGGCGTTGCTAGTGCGCTTGTGTGCATTGGTGGTCCAGTGGTAGGATTCTCGCCTGCCACGCGGGAGGCCCGGGTTCGATTCCCGGCCAATGCAACCTCTGTTGGATAGGATTCCAAGGCCTGTCCAATGCATCCATCAAAAGTAGTAGTAATCTATAATCAAAGTCTCTCATGTGACAGGCAGTGATGCGCTCACCAATACGAACAATGACCTCTTACTCTTCATGTGCCTATTCTTCAATGGGCCTTTTGAAACATCTATGCCAACAGATGGCATTGCATGATGTACAACAATTGTCGTCAGACAGCATTTATTGGTTACCCTTGGAGCTGTGGCAATGAGTAAAGATGGTTTGAACATCCTAATGGTTTCCACCACAGAAATGCTGAGAAAAACGACACATTAGGAAGAAACCCTGTGTTCCAATGGCTGTCCTAAATGACAGCTAAAAACATATCAAATGATCAATCACTGCAGTTCAACGAATAAGTGTAAATGAAGACACGGTGGTGCAGTTGATGTGGAAAGCAAGCTAAAAAATGTTGATTTATGCATTCAGGTTCGACTTACAAAACGACTTACAGTTAAATTGAGTTCCAACAAAATGCCGTATCAAAATCCAAAAAGCTTCCATTACAAACATGTAGAGACCTCAGTGACAATGAGAAAAACAAGTAGAAGTAACTATTCTGAAAAGAAAATGAAGGCTGCACATTTTACTGTGCCATGCATGATACGTGCAGGCCATAAAGGTTAGCGTGTCCTGGTTGGTAGGCCAGTGGTAGCATTCAACAGCTGCCACGCAAGAGACCTGGGGTTAAATAGCAGCAGTTGAAGTGATGGTCAAGTGCAAAATTGGCTATTTTGTTCAATGCATGAAGCTAAAGTTTACTGCGGTCTCCCCGTCGGGGAATCGAACCCCGGTCTCCCGCGTAACAGGCGGGGATACTGTCCACTATACTAACGAGGAACTCACATCATGTATCAGCCAACCACTGACCCGCTATATAAAAGTCACTGGTTGGCTTTGAATGATTGGCAACATGCATGGTCCAAAAAGTGTTATTTGTACAACTTGTGACTTTTACTGATAGGTAAATCTGATTGTCAAACAGAGTTACCTCACCCTAAATGTTTGCAGGAATTCCTTTCTGCCTCGCGGGAGGCCCGGGTTCGATTCCCGGCCAATGCAACCTCTGTTGGATAGGATTCCAAGGCCTGTCCAATGCATCCATCAAAGTTAGTAGTCATCTATAATCCAAGTCTCTCATGTGACAGGCAGTGATGCGCTCACCAATACGAACAATGACCTCTTACTCTTCATGTGCCTATTCTTCAATGGGCCTTTTGAAACATCTATGCCAACAGATGGCATTGCATGATGTGCAACAATTGTCGTCAGACAGCATTTATTGGTTACCCTTGGAGCTGTGGCAATGAGTAAAGATGGTTTGAACATCCTAAAGGTTTCCACCACAGAAATGCTGAGAAAAACGACACATTAGTAAGAAACCCTGTGTTCCAATGGCTGTCCTAAATGACAGCTAAAATCAGATCAAATGATCAATCACTGCAGTTCAACGAATAAGTGTAAATGAAGACACGGTGGTGCAGTTGATGTGGAAAGCAAGCTAAAAACTGTTGATTTATGCATTCAGGTTCAACTTACAAAACGACTTACAGTTAAATTGAGTTCCAACAAGATGCCTTATCAAAATCCAAAAAGCTTCCATTACAAACATGTAGAGACCTCAGTGACAATGAGAAAAACAAGTAGAAGTAACTATTCTGAAAAGAAAATGAAGGCTGCACATTTTACTGTGCCATGCATGATACGTGCAGGCCATAAAGGTTAGCGTGTCCTGGTTGGTAGGCCAGTGGTAGCATTCAACAGCTGCCACGCAAGAGACCTGGGGTTAAATAGCAGCAGTTGAAGTGATGGTCAAGTGCAAAATTGGCCATTTTGTTCAATGCATGAAGCTAAAGTTAACTGCGGTCTCCCCGTCGGGGAATCGAACCCCGGTCTCCCGCGTGACAGGCGGGGATACTGTCCACTATACTAACGAGAAACTCACATTCTGTATCAGCCAACCACTGACCCGCTATATAAAAGTCACTGGCTGGCTTTGCATGATTGGCAACATGCATGGTCCAAAAAGTGTTATTTGTACAACTTGTGACTTTTACTGATAGGTAAATCTGATTGTCAAACAGAGTTACCTCACCCTAAATGTTTGCAGGAATTCCTTTCTGCCTGAGGGCTTCCTTTCTGCTTGAGGTACTTATTTACATTTAAATGTTTGCAGCAACTTCTTTATGCTTTAGGCACTTTTGTTCTATTATATGGAGGCCAAACCGGCCAGACCGGGAGTCTCTTATGCAGGAACACCGTCTTGCCCTGGCCAAGAGACTCGTTGATCTATTATCTGAAGAATCCCTTTTGTCTTCTGTGGACTCCTGAGGCCAAGGGGGTTTTTGAGGAATTTATGGGTGTGTGTGTTCTTGCAAATAAATTCACTCCAGAGTTTCGACTCGGGGTGAGAGGAAACTGGTTTTCGACTGGTGTGGATTGATTCTTCTCACCCTTTGCAAAGTATCTCACACTTTGCAAAGTATGTGTTCCTTGTCTGTTTAAGGTTGTTTACAATGTACCAAATTATCAATCTAATCCCTCTGCGTGTGCTCTGAGTTTTCTTTGAGGTAATACAGGACAAATAAAAATTACCCAACGTTTTTGGTGCTGAAACCCGGGAGAGCAGATCCCTTCAGTGGGAGTTCGCCTTCGAAGAGCCGCGTGGCGCCACTTCCTCATCAAAGTCCGGGGGGCTGAGAATTGCCCCATCGGCCGGCTGTTTATCTCCGCAGACGAACTTCCATTAACAGGCTCTCGCGCACGGACTCAGGGCGAGTCTGCCACTCAGGGAGAGAGTGAGTACCTAAATTAAATTGCACCCTTTAATTTTTTAATAACCAGTTGACAGTGTGGTTTTACGCTGGTGGTGATTTTGCCATCCACGCACGAAAGACGTTTCGGGCCCCGGTTAAGGGCTGGACTGATAGCCGCCGGACCTTGTCCTGGACTCCCATGCATGGTCCAAAAAGTGTTATTTGTACAACTTGTGACGTTTACAATGGGTAAACCTTCTTTGAAGGTCCTCATGGTTGTCACCACAGAAATGCTGAGCAAATTAACAGGCAGAAAATGTAGCAATCGTGAAACCCAAAGGCTAGAAGTCCAGTACCGAAAAGAAAAAAAAAAGCCTGCTCATGTTACCGTCCTGTGCACCAAGAATACTGGCGTTGCTAATGCGCTTGTGTGCATTGGTGGTCCAGTGGTAGGATTCTCGCCTGCCACGCGGGAGGCCCGGGTTCGATTCCCGGCCAATGCAACCTCTGTTGGATAGGATTCCAAGGCCTGTCCAATGCATCCATCAAAAGTAGTAGTAATCTATAATCAAAGTCTCTCATGTGACAGGCAGTGATGCACTCACCAATACGAACAATGACCTCTTACTCTTCATGTGCCTATTCTTCAATGGGCCTTTTGAAACATCTATGCCAACAGATGGCATTGCATGATGTACAACAATTGTCGTCAGACAGCATTTATTGGTTACCCTTGGAGCTGTGGCAATGAGTAAAGATGGTTTGAACATCCTAATGGTTTCCACCACAGAAATGCTGAGAAAAACGACACATTAGGAAGAAACCCTGTGTTCCAATGGCTGTCCTAAATGACAGCTAAAAACATATCAAATGATCAATCACTGCAGTTCAACGAATAAGTGTAAATGAAGACACGGTGGTGCAGTTGATGTGGAAAGCAAGCTAAAAAATGTTGATTTATGCATTCAGGTTCGACTTACAAAACGACTTACAGTTAAATTGAGTTCCAACAAAATGCCGTATCAAAATCCAAAAAGCTTCCATTACAAACATGTAGAGACCTCAGTGACAATGAGAAAAACAAGTAGAAGTAACTATTCTGAAAAGAAAATGAAGGCTGCACATTTTACTGTGCCATGCATGATACGTGCAGGCCATAAAGGTTAGCGTGTCCTGGTTGGTAGGCCAGTGGTAGCATTCAACAGCTGCCACGCAAGAGACCTGGGGTTAAATAGCAGCAGTTGAAGTGATGGTCAAGTGCAAAATTGGCTATTTTGTTCAATGCATGAAGCTAAAGTTTACTGCGGTCTCCCCGTCGGGGAATCGAACCCCGGTCTCCCGCGTGACAGGCGGGGATACTGTCCACTATACTAACGAGGAACTCACATTCTGTATCAGCCAACCACTGACCCGCTATATAAAAGTCACTGGTTGGCTTTGAATGATTGGCAACATGCATGGTCCAAAAAGTGTTATTTGTACAACTTGTGACTTTTACTGATAGGTAAATCTGATTGTCAAACAGAGTTACCTCACCCTAAATGTTTGCAGGAATTCCTTTCTGCCTCGCGGGAGGCCCGGGTTCGATTCCCGGCCAATGCAACCTCTGTTGGATAGGATTCCAAGGCCTGTCCAATGCATCCATCAAAGTTAGTAGTCATCTATAATCCAAGTCTCTCATGTGACAGGCAGTGATGCGCTCACCAATACGAACAATGACCTCTTACTCTTCATGTGCCTATTCTTCAATGGGCCTTTTGAAACATCTATGCCAACAGATGGCATTGCATGATGTGCAACAATTGTCGTCAGACAGCATTTATTGGTTACCCTTGGAGCTGTGGCAATGAGTAAAGATGGTTTGAACATCCTAAAGGTTTCCACCACAGAAATGCTGAGAAAAACGACACATTAGTAAGAAACCCTGTGTTCCAATGGCTGTCCTAAATGACAGCTAAAAACATATCAAATGATCAATCACTGCAGTTCAACGAATAAGTGTAAATGAAGACACGGTGGTGCAGTTGATGTGGAAAGCAAGCTAAAAACTGTTGATTTATGCATTCAGGTTCAACTTACAAAACGACTTACAGTTAAATTGAGTTCCAACAAGATGCCGTATCAAAATCCAAAAAGCTTCCATTACAAACATGTAGAGACCTCAGTCACAATGAGAAAAACAAGTAGAAGTAACTATTCTGAAAAGAAAATGAAGGCTGCACATTTTACTGTGCCATGCATGATACGTGCAGGCCATAAAGGTTAGCGTGTCCTGGTTGGTAGGCCAGTGGTAGCATTCAACAGCTGCCACGCAAGAGACCTGGGGTTAAATAGCAGCAGTTGAAGTGATGGTCAAGTGCAAAATTGGCCATTTTGTTCAATGCATGAAGCTAAAGTTAACTGCGGTCTCCCCGTCGGGGAATCGAACCCTGGTCTCCCGCGTGACAGGCGGGGATACTGTCCACTATACTAACGAGAAACTCACATTCTGTATCAGCCAACCACTGACCCGCTATATAAAAGTCACTGGCTGGCTTTGCATGATTGGCAACATGCATGGTCCAAAAAAGTGTTATTTGTACAACTTGTGACTTTTACTGATAGGTAAATCTGATTGTCAAACAGAGTTACCTCACCCTAAATGTTTGCAGGAATTCCTTTCTGCCTGAGGGCTTCCTTTCTGCTTGAGGTACTTATTTACATTTAAATGTTTGCAGCAACTTCTTTATGCTTTAGGCACTTTTGTTCTATTATATGGAGGCCAAACCGGCCAGACCGGGAGTCTCTTATGCAGGAACACCGTCTTGCCCTGGCCAAGAGACTCGTTGATCTATTATCTGAAGAATCCCTTTTGTCTTCTGTGGACTCCTGAGGCCAAGGGGGTTTTTGAGGAATTTATGTGTGTGTGTGTGTGTGTGTTCTTGCAAATAAATTCACTCCAGAGTTTCGACTCGGGGTGAGAGGAAACTGGTTTTCGACTGGTGTGGATTGATTCTTCTCACCCTTTGCAAAGTATCTCACACTTTGCAAAGTATGTGTTCCTTGTCTGTTTAAGGTTGTTTACAATGTACCAAATTATCAATCTAATCCCTCTGCGTGTGCTCTGAGTTTTCTTTGAGGTAATACAGGACAAATAAAAATTACCCAACGTTTTTGGTGCTGAAACCCGGGAGAGCAGATCCCTTCAGTGGGAGTTCGCCTTCGGAGAGCCGCGTGGCGCCACTTCCTCATCAAAGTCCGGGGGGCTGAGAATTGCCCCATCGGCCGGCTGTTTATCTCCGCAGACGAACTTCCATTAACAGGCTCTCGCGCACGGACTCAGGGCGAGTCTGCCACTCAGGGAGAGAGTGAGTACCTAAATTAAATTGCACCCTTTAATTTTTTAATAACCAGTTGACAGTGTGGTTTTACGCTGGTGGTGATTTTTTCCATCCACGCACGAAAGACGTTTCGGGCCCCGGTTAAGGGCTGGACTGATAGCCGCCGGACCTTGTCCTGGACTCCCATGCATGGTCCAAAAAGTGTTATTTGTACAACTTGTGACGTTTACAATGGGTAAACCTTCTTTGAAGGTCCTCATGGTTGTCACCACAGAAATGCTGAGCAAATTAACAGGCAGAAAATGTAGCAATCGTGAAACCCAAAGGCTAGAAGTCCAGTACCGAAAAGAAAAAAAAAAGCCTGCTCATGTTACCGTCCTGTGCACCAAGAATACTGGCGTTGCTAATGCGCTTGTGTGCATTGGTGGTCCAGTGGTAGGATTCTCGCCTGCCACGCGGGAGGCCCGGGTTCGATTCCCAGCCAATGCAACCTCTGTTGGATAGGATTCCAAAGCCTGTCCAATGCATCCATCAAAGTTAGTAGTAATCTATAATCCAAGTCTCTCATGTGATAGGCAGTGATGCGCTCACCAATACGAACAATGACCTCTTACTCTTCATGTGCCTATTCTTCAATGGGCCTTTTGAAACATCTATGCCAACAGATGGCATTGCATGATGTGCAACAATTGTCGTCAGACAGCATTTATTGGTTACGCTTGGAGCTGTGGCAATGAGTAAAGATGGTTTGAACATCCTAAAGGTTTCCACCACAGAAATGCTGAGAAAAACGACACATTAGGAAGAAACCCTGTGTTCCAATGGCTGTCCTAAATGACAGCTAAAAACATATCAAATGATCAATCACTGCAGTTCAACGAATAAGTGTAAATGAAGACACGGTGGTGCAGTTGATGTGGAAAGCAAGCTAAAAAATGTTGATTTATGCATTCAGGTTCAACTTACAAAACGACTTACAGTTGAATTGAGTTCCAACAAGATGCCGTATCAAAATCCAAAAAGCTTCCATTACAAACATGTAGAGACCTCAGTGACAATGAGAAAAACAAGTAGAAGTAACTATTCTGAAAAGAAAATGAAGGCTGCACATTTAACTGTGCCATGCATGATACGTGCAGGCCATAAAGGTTAGCGTGTCCTGGTTGGTAGGCCAGTGGTAGCATTCAACAGCTGCCACGCAAGAGACCTGGGGTTAAATAGCAGCAGTTGAAGTGATGGTCAAGTGCAAAATTGGCCATTTTGTTCAATGCATCAAGCTAAAGTAAACTGCTGTCTCCCCTTCGGGGAATCGAACCCCGGTCTCCCGCGTGATAAGCGGGGATACTGTCCACTATACTAACGAGGAACTCACATTCTGTATCAGCCAACCACTGACCTGTTATATAAAAGTCATTGGTTGGCTTTGAATGATTGGCAACATGCATGGTCCAAAAAGTGTTATTTGTACAACTTGTGACTTTTACTGATAGGTACATCTGATTGTCAAACAGAGTTACCTCACCCTAAATGTTTGCAGGAATTCCTTTCTGCCTGAGGGCTTCCTTTCTGCTTGAGGTACTTATTTACATTTAAATGTTTGCAGCAACTTCTTTATGCTTTAGGCACTTTTGTTCTATTATATGGAGGCCAAACCGGCCAGACCGGGAGTCTCTTATGCAGGAACACCGTCTTGCCCTGGCCAAGAGACTCGTTGATCTATTATCTGAAGAATCCCTTTTGTCTTCTGTGGACTCCTGAGGCCAAGGGGGTTTTTGAGGAATTTATGGGTGTGTGTGTTCTTGCAAATAAATTCACTCCAGAGTTTCGACTCGGGGTGAGAGGAAACTGGTTTTCGACTGGTGTGGATTGATTCTTCTCACCCTTTGCAAAGTATCTCACACTTTGCAAAGTATGTGTTCCTTGTCTGTTTAAGGTTGTTTACAATGTACCAAATTATCAATCTAATCCCTCTGCGTGTGCTCTGAGTATTCTTTGAGGTAATACAGGACAAATAAAAATTACCCAACGTTTTTGGTGCTGAAACCCGGGAGAGCAGATCCCTTCAGTGGGAGTTCGCCTTCGGAGAGCCGCGTGGCGCCACTTCCTCATCAAAGTCCGGGGGGCTGAGAATTGCCCCATCGGCCGGCTGTTTATCTCCGCAGACGAACTTCCATTAACAGGCTCTCGCGCACGGACTCAGGGTGAGTCTGCCACTCAGGGAGAGAGTGAGTACCTAAATTAAATTGCACCCTTTAATTTTTTAATAACCAGTTGACAGTGTGGTTTTACGCTGGTGGTGATTTTTTCCATCCACGCACGAAAGACGTTTCGGGCCCCGGTTAAGGGCTGGACTGATAGCCGCCGGACCTTGTCCTGGACTCCCATGCATGGTCCAAAAAGTGTTATTTGTACAACTTGTGACGTTTACAATGGGTAAACCTTCTTTGAAGGTCCTCATGGTTGTCACCACAGAAATGCTGAGCAAATTAACAGGCAGAAAATGTAGCAATCGTGAAACCCAAAGGCTAGAAGTCCAGTACCGAAAAGAAAAAAAAAAAGCCTGCTCATGTTACCGTCCTGTGCACCAAGAATACTGGCGTTGCTAATGCGCTTGTGTGCATTGGTGGTCCAGTGGTAGGATTCTCGCCTGCCACGCGGGAGGCCCGGGTTCGATTCCCGGCCAATGCAACCTCTGTTGGATAGGATTCCAAGGCCTGTCCAATGCATCCATCAAAAGTAGTAGTAATTATAATCAAAGTCTCTCATGTGACAGGCAGTGATGCGCTCACCAATACGAACAATGACCTCTTACTCTTCATGTGCCTATTCTTCAATGGGCCTTTTGAAACATCTATGCCAACAGATGGCATTGCATGATGTACAACAATTGTCGTCAGACAGCATTTATTGGTTACCCTTGGAGCTGTGGCAATGAGTAAAGATGGTTTGAACATCCTAATGGTTTCCACCACAGAAATGCTGAGAAAAACGACACATTAGGAAGAAACCCTGTGTTCCAATGGCTGTCCTAAATGACAGCTAAAAACATATCAAATGATCAATCACTGCAGTTCAACGATTAAGTGTAAATGAAGACACGGTGGTGCAGTTGATGTGGAAAGCAAGCTAAAAAATGTTGATTTATGCATTCAGGTTCGACTTACAAAACGACTTACAGTTAAATTGAGTTCCAACAAAATGCCGTATCAAAATCCAAAAAGCTTCCATTACAAACATGTAGAGACCTCAGTGACAATGAGAAAAACAAGTAGAAGTAACTATTCTGAAAAGAAAATGAAGGCTGCACATTTTACTGTGCCATGCATGATACGTGCAGGCCATAAAGGTTAGCGTGTCCTGGTTGGTAGGCCAGTGGTAGCATTCAACAGCTGCCACGCAAGAGACCTGGGGTTAAATAGCAGCAGTTGAAGTGATGGTCAAGTGCAAAATTGGCTATTTTGTTCAATGCATGAAGCTAAAGTTTACTGCGGTCTCCCCAACGGGGAATCGAACCCCGGTCTCCCGCGTGACAGGCGGGGATACTGTCCACTATACTAACGAGGAACTCACATTCTGTATCAGCCAACCACTGACCCGCTATATAAAAGTCATTGGTTGGCTTTGAATGATTGGCAACATGCATGGTCCAAAAAGTGTTATTTGTACAACTTGTGACTTTTACTGATAGGTAAATCTGATTGTCAAACAGAGTTACCTCACCCTAAATGTTTGCAGGAATTCCTTTCTGCCTCGCGGGAGGCCTGGGTTCGATTCCCGGCCAATGCAACCTCTGTTGGATAGGATTCCAAGGCCTGTCCAATGCATCCATCAAAGTTAGTAGTCATCTATAATCCAAGTCTCTCATGTGACAGGCAGTGATGCGCTCACCAATACGAACAATGACCTCTTACTCTTCATGTGCCTATTCTTCAATGGGCCTTTTGAAACATCTATGCCAACAGATGGCATTGCATGATGTGCAACAATTGTCGTCAGACAGCATTTATTGGTTACCCTTGGAGCTGTGGCAATGAGTAAAGATGGTTTGAACATCCTAAAGGTTTCCACCACAGAAATGCTGAGAAAAACGACACATTAGTAAGAAACCCTGTGTTCCAATGGCTGTCCTAAATGACAGCTAAAAACATATCAAATGATCAATCACTGCAGTTCAACGAATAAGTGTAAATGAAGACACGGTGGTGCAGTTGATGTGGAAAGCAAGCTAAAAACTGTTGATTTATGCATTCAGGTTCAACTTACAAAACGACTTACAGTTAAATTGAGTTCCAACAAGATGCCGTATCAAAATCCAAAAAGCTTCCATTACAAACATGTAGAGACCTCAGTGACAATGAGAAAAACAAGTAGAAGTAACTATTCTGAAAAGAAAATGAAGGCTGCACATTTTACTGTGCCATGCATGATACGTGCAGGCCATAAAGGTTAGCGTGTCCTGGTTGGTAGGCCAGTGGTAGCATTCAACAGCTGCCACGCAAGAGACCTGGGGTTAAATAGCAGCAGTTGAAGTGATGGTCAAGTGCAAAATTGGCCATTTTGTTCAATGCATGAAGCTAAAGTTAACTGCGGTCTCCCCGTCGGGGAATCGAACCCCGGTCTCCCGCGTGACAGGCGGGGATACTGTCCACTATACTAACGAGGAACTCACATTCTGTATCAGCCAACCACTGACCCGCTATATAAAAGTCACTGGCTGGCTTTGCATGATTGGCAACATGCATGGTCCAAAAAGTGTTATTTGTACAACTTGTGACTTTTACTGATAGGTAAATCTGATTGTCAAACAGAGTTACCTCACCTTAAATGTTTGCAGGAATTCCTTTCTGCCTGAGGGCTTCCTTTCTGCTTGAGGTACTTATTTACATTTAAATGTTTGCAGCAACTTCTTTATGCTTTAGGCACTTTTGTTCTATTATATGGAGGCCAAACCGGCCAGACCGGGAGTCTCTTATGCAGGAACACCGTCTTGCCCTGGCCAAGAGACTCGTTGATCTATTATCTGAAGAATCCCTTTTGTCTTCTGTGGACTCCTGAGGCCAAGGGGGTTTTTGAGGAATTTATGGGTGTGTGTGTTCTTGCAAATAAATTCACTCCAGAGTTTCGACTCGGGGTGAGAGGAAACTGGTTTTCGACTGGTGTGGATTGATTCTTCTCACCCTTTGCAAAGTATCTCACACTTTGCAAAGTATGTGTTCCTTGTCTGTTTAAGGTTGTTTACAATGTACCAAATTATCAATCTAATCCCTCTGCGTGTGCTCTGAGTTTTCTTTGAGGTAATACAGGACAAATAAAAATTACCCAACGTTTTTGGTGCTGAAACCCGGGAGAGCAGATCCCTTCAGTGGGAGTTCGCCTTCGAAGAGCCGCGTGGCGCCACTTCCTCATCAAAGTCCGGGGGGCTGAGAATTGCCCCATCGGCCGGCTGTTTATCTCCGCAGACGAACTTCCATTAACAGGCTCTCGCGCACGGACTCAGGGCGAGTCTGCCACTCAGGGAGAGAGTGAGTACCTAAATTAAATTGCACCCTTTAATTTTTTAATAACCAGTTGACAGTGTGGTTTTACGCTGGTGGTGATTTTTTCCATCCACGCACGAAAGACGTTTCGGGCCCCGGTTAAGGGCTGGACTGATAGCTGCCGGACCTTGTCCTGGACTCCCATGCATGGTCAAAAAAGTGTTATTTGTACAACTTGTGACGTTTACAATGGGTAAACCTTCTTTGAAGGTCCTCATGGTTGTCACCACAGAAATGCTGAGCAAATTAACAGGCAGAAAATGTAGCAATCGTGAAACCCAAAGGCTAGAAGTCCAGTACCGAAAAGAAAAAAAAAAAGCCTGCTCATGTTACCGTCCTGTGCACCAAGAATACTGGCGTTGCTATTGCGCTTGTGTGCATTGGTGGTCCAGTGGTAGGATTCTTGCCTGCCATGCGGGAGGCCCGGGTTCGATTCCCGGCCAATGCAACCTCTGTTGGATAGGATTCCAAAGCCTGTCCAATGCATCCATCAAAGTTAGTAGTCATCTATAATCCAAGTCTCTCATGTGATAGTCAGTGATGCGCTCACCAATACGAACAATGACATCTTACTCTTCATGTGCCTATTCTTCAATGGGCCTTTTGAAACATCTATGCCAACAGATGGCATTGCATGATGTGCAACAATTGTCGTCAGACAGCATTTATTGGTTACCCTTGGAGCTGTGGCAACGAGTAAAGATGGTTTGAACATCCTAAAGGTTTCCACCACAGAAATGCTGAGAAAAACGACACATTAGGAAGAAACCCTGTGTTCCAATGGCTGTCCTAAATGACAGCTAAAAACATATCAAATGATCAATCACTGCAGTTCAACGAATAAGTGTAAATGAAGACACGGTGGTGCAGTTGATGTGGAAAGCAAGCTAAAAAATGTTGATTTATGCATTCAGGTTCAACTTACAAAACGACTTACAGTTAAATTGAGTTCCAACAAGATGCCGTATCAAAATCCAAAAAGCTTCCATTACAAACATGTAGAGACCTCAGTGACAATGAGAAAAACAAGTAGAAGTAACTATTCTGAAAAGAAAATGAAGGCTGCACATTTTACTGTGCCATGCATGATACGTGCAGGCCATAAAGGTTAGCGTGTCCTGGTTGGTAGGCCAGTGGTAGCATTCAACAGCTGCCACGCAAGAGACCTGGGGTTAAATAGCAGCAGTTGAAGTGATGGTCAAATGCAAAATTGGCCATTTTGTTCAATGCATGAAGCTAAAGTTAACTGCGGTCTCCCCGTCGGGGAATCGAACCCCGGTCTCCCGCGTGACAGGCGGGGATACTGTCCACTATACTAACGAGGAACTCACATTCTGTATCAGCCAACCACTGACCCGCTATATAAAAGTCATTGGTTGGCTTTGAATGATTGGCAACATGCATGGTCCAAAAAGTGTTATTTGTACAACTTGTGACTTTTACTGATAGGTACATCTGATTGTCAAACAGAGTTACCTCACCCTAAATGTTTGCAGGAATTCCTTTCTGCCTGAGGGCTTCCTTTCTGCTTGAGGTACTTATTTACATTTAAATGTTTGCAGCAACTTCTTTATGCTTTAGGCACTTTTGTTCTATTATATGGAGGCCAAACCGGCCAGACCGGGAGTCTCTTATGCAGGAACACCGTCTTGCCCTGGCCAAGAGACTCGTTGATCTATTATCTGAAGAATCCCTTTTGTCTTCTGTGGACTCCTGAGGCCAAGGGGGTTTTTGAGGAATTTATGGGTGTGTGTGTTCTTGCAAATAAATTCACTCCAGAGTTTCGACTCGGGGTGAGAGGAAACTGGTTTTCGACTGGTGTGGATTGATTCTTCTCACCCTTTGCAAAGTATCTCACACTTTGCAAAGTATGTGTTCCTTGTCTGTTTAAGGTTGTTTACAATGTACCAAATTATCAATCTAATCCCTCTGCGTGTGCTCTGAGTTTTCTTTGAGGTAATACAGGACAAATAAAAATTACCCAACATTGTTGGTGCTGAAACCCGGGAGAGCAGATCCCTTCAGTGGGAGTTCGCCTTCGGAGAGCCGCGTGGCGCCACTTCCTCATCAAAGTCCGGGGGGCTGAGAATTGCCCCATCGGCCGGCTGTTTATCTCCGCAGACGAACTTCCATTAACAGGCTCTCGCGCACGGACTCAGGGCGAGTCTGCCACTCAGGGAGAGAGTGAGTACCTAAATTAAATTGCACCCTTTAATTTTTTAATAACCAGTTGACAGTGTGGTTTTACGCTGGTGGTGATTTTTTCCATCCACGCACGAAAGACGTTTCGGGCCCCGGTTAAGGGCTGGACTGATAGCCGCCGGACCTTGTCCTGGACTCCCATGCATGGTCCAAAAAGTGTTATTTGTACAACTTGTGACGTTTACAATGGGTAAACCTTCTTTGAAGGTCCTCATGGTTGTCACCACAGAAATGCTGAGCAAATTAACAGGCAGAAAATGTAGCAATCGTGAAACCCAAAGGCTAGAAGTCCAGTACCGAAAAGAAAAAAAAAAGCCTGCTCATGTTACCGTCCTGTGCACCAAGAATACTGGCGTTGCTATTGCGCTTGTGTGCATTGGTGGTCCAGTGGTAGGATTCTCGCCTGCCACGCGGGAGGCCCGGGTTCGATTCCCGGCCAATGCAACCTCTGTTGGATAGGATTCCAAGGCCTGTCCAATGCATCCATCAAAAGTAGTAGTAATCTATAATCAAAGTCTCTCATGTGACAGGCAGTGATGCGCTCACCAATACGAACAATGACATCTTACTCTTCATGTGCCTATTCTTCAATGGGCCTTTTGAAACATCTATGCCAACAGATGGCATTGCATGATGTACAACAATTGTCGTCAGACAGCATTTATTGGTTACCCTTGGAGCTGTGGCAATGAGTAAAGATGGTTTGAACATCCTAATGGTTTCCACCACAGAAATGCTGAGAAAAACGACACATTAGGAAGAAACCCTGTGTTCCAATGGCTGTCCTAAATGACAGCTAAAAACATATCAAATGATCAATCACTGCAGTTCAACGAATAAGTGTAAATGAAGACACGGTGGTGCAGTTGATGTGGAAAGCAAGCTAAAAAATGTTGATTTATGCATTCAGGTTCGACTTACAAAACGACTTACAGTTAAATTGAGTTCCAACAAAATGCCGTATCAAAATCCAAAAAGCTTCCATTACAAACATGTAGAGACCTCAGTGACAATGAGAAAAACAAGTAGAAGTAACTATTCTGAAAAGAAAATGAAGGCTGCACATTTTACTGTGCCATGCATGATACGTGCAGGCCATAAAGGTTAGCGTGTCCTGGTTGGTAGGCCAGTGGTAGCATTCAACAGCTGCCACGCAAGAGACCTGGGGTTAAATAGCAGCAGTTGAAGTGATGGTCAAGTGCAAAATTGGCTATTTTGTTCAATGCATGAAGCTAAAGTTTACAGCGGGCTCCCCGTCGGGGAATCGAACCCCGGTCTCCCGCGAGACAGGCGGGGATACTGTCCACTATACTAACGAGGAACTCACATTCTGTATCAGCCAACCACTGACCCGCTATATAAAAGTCATTGGTTGGCTTTGAATGATTGGCAACATGCATGGTCCAAAAAGTGTTATTTGTACAACTTGTGACTTTTACTGATAGGTAAATCTGATTGTCAAACAGAGTTACCTCACCCTAAATGTTTGCAGGAATTCCTTTCTGCCTCGCGGGAGGCCCGGGTTCGATTCCCGGCCAATGCAACCTCTGTTGGATAGGATTCCAAGGCCTGTCCAATGCATCCATCAAAGTTAGTAGTCATCTATAATCCAAGTCTCTCATGTGACAGGCAGTGATGCGCTCACCAATACGAACAATGACCTCTTACTCTTCATGTGCCTATTCTTCAATGGGCCTTTTGAAACATCTATGCCAACAGATGGCATTGCATGATGTGCAACAATTGTCGTCAGACAGCATTTATTGGTTACCCTTGGAGCTGTGGCAATGAGTAAAGATGGTTTGAACATCCTAAAGGTTTCCACCACAGAAATGCTGAGAAAAACGACACATTAGTAAGAAACCCTGTGTTCCAATGACTGTCCTAAATGACAGCTAAAAACATATCAAATGATCAATCACTGCAGTTCAACGAATAAGTGTAAACGAAGACACGGTGGTGCAGTTGATGTGGAAAGCAAGCTAAAAACTGTTGATTTATGCATTCAGGTTCAACTTACAAAACGACTTACAGTTAAATTGAGTTCCAACAAGATGCCGTATCAAAATCCAAAAAGCTTCCATTACAAACATGTAGAGACCTCAGTGACAATGAGAAAAACAAGTAGAAGTAACTATTCTGAAAAGAAAATGAAGGCTGCACATTTTACTGTGCCATGCATGATACGTGCAGGCCATAAAGGTTAGCGTGTCCTGGTTGGTAGGCCAGTGGTAGCATTCAACAGCTGCCACGCAAGAGACCTGGGGTTAAATAGCAGCAGTTGAAGTGATGGTCAAGTGCAAAATTGGCCATTTTGTTCAATGCATGAAGCTAAAGTTAACTGCGGTCTCCCCATCAGGGAATCGAACCCCGGTCTCCCGCGTGACAGGCGGGGATACTGTCCACTATACTAACGAGGAACTCACATTCTGTATCAGCCAACCACTGACCCGCTATATAAAAGTCACTGGCTGGCTTTGCATGATTGGCAACATGCATGGTCCAAAAAGTGTTATTTGTACAACTTGTGACTTTTACTGATAGGTAAATCTGATTGTCAAACAGAGTTACCTCACCCTAAATGTTTGCAGGAATTCCTTTCTGCCTGAGGGCTTCCTTTCTGCTTGAGGTACTTATTTACATTTAAATGTTTGCAGCAACTTCTTTATGCTTTAGGCACTTTTGTTCTATTATATGGAGGCCAAACCGGCCAGACCGGGAGTCTCTTATGCAGGAACACCGTCTTGCCCTGGCCAAGAGACTCGTTGATCTATTATCTGAAGAATCCCTTTTGTCTTCTGTGGACTCCTGAGGCCAAGGGGGTTTTTGAGGAATTTATGGGTGTGTGTGTGTGTTCTTGCAAATAAATTCACTCCAGAGTTTCGACTCGGGGTGAGAGGAAACTGGTTTTCGACTGGTGTGGATTGATTCTTCTCACCCTTTGCAAAGTATCTCACACTTTGCAAAGTATGTGTTCCTTGTCTGTTTAAGGTTGTTTACAATGTACCAAATTATCAATCTAATCCCTCTGCGTGTGCTCTGAGTTTTCTTTGAGGTAATACAGGACAAATAAAAATTACCCAACGTTTTTGGTGCTGAAACCCGGGAGAGCAGATCCCTTCAGTGGGAGTTCGCCTTCGAAGAGCCGCGTGGCGCCACTTCCTCATCAAAGTCCGGGGGGCTGAGAATTGCCCCATCGGCCGGCTGTTTATCTCCGCAGACGAACTTCCATTAACAGGCTCTCGCGCACGGACTCAGGGTGAGTCTGCCACTCAGGGAGAGAGTGAGTACCTAAATTAAATTGCACCCTTTAATTTTTTAATAACCAGTTGACAGTGTGGTTTTACGCTGGTGGTGATTTTGCCATCCACTCACGAAAGACGTTTCGGGCCCCGGTTAAGGGCTGGACTGATAGCCGCCGGACCTTGTCCTGGACTCCCATGCATGGTCCAAAAAGTGTTATTTGTACAACTTGTGACGTTTACAATGGGTAAACCTTCTTTGAAGGTCCTCATGGTTGTCACCACAGAAATGCTGAGCAAATTAACAGGCAGAAAATGTAGCAATCGTGAAACCCAAAGGCTAGAAGTCCAGTACCGAAAAGAAAAAAAAAAAGCCTGCTCATGTTACCGTCCTGTGCACCAAGAATACTGGCGTTGCTATTGCGCTTGTGTGAATTGGTGGTCCAGTGGTAGGATTCTCGCCTGCCATGCGGGAGGCCCGGGTTCGATTCCCGGCCAATGCAACCTCTGTTGGATAGGATTCCAAAGCCTGTCCAATGCATCCATCAAAGTTAATAGTAATCTATAATCAAAGTCTCTCATGTGACAGGCAGTGATGCGCTCACCAATACGAACAATGACATCTTACTCTTCATGTGCCTATTCTTCAATGGGCCTTTTGAAACATCTATGCCAACAGATGGCATTGCATGATGTGCAACAATTGTCGTCAGACAGCATTTATTGGTTACCCTTGGAGCTGTGGCAACGAGTAAAGATGGTTTGAACATCCTAAAGGTTTCCACCACAGAAATGCTGAGAAAAACGACACATTAGGAAGAAACCCTGTGTTCCAATGGCTGTCCTAAATGACAGCTAAAAACATATCAAATGATCCATCACTGCAGTTCAACGAATAAGTGTAAATGAAGACACGGTGGTGCAGTTGATGTGGAAAGCAAGCTAAAAAATGTTGATTTATGCATTCAGGTTCAACTTACAAAACGACTTACAGTTAAATTGAGTTCCAACAAGATGCCGTATCAAAATCCAAAAAGCTTCCATTACAAACATGTAGAGACCTCAGTGACAATCAGAAAAACAAGTAGAAGTAACTATTCTGAAAAGAAAATGAAGGCTGCACATTTTACTGTGCCATGCATGATACGTGCAGGCCATAAAGGTTAGCGTGTCCTGGTTGGTAGGCCAGTGGTAGCATTCAACAGCTGCCACGCAAGAGACCTGGGGTTAAATAGCAGCAGTTGAAGTGATGGTCAAATGCAAAATTGGCCTTTTTGTTCAATGCATGAAGCTAAAGTTAACTGTGGTCTCCCCGTCGGGGAATCGAACCCCGGTCTCCCGCGTGACAGGCGGGGATAATGTCCACTATACTAACGAGGAACTCACATTCTGTATCAGCCAACCACTGACCCGCTATATAAAAGTCATTGGTTGGCTTTGAATGATTGGCAACATGCATGGTCCAAAAAGTGTTATTTGTACAACTTGTGACTTTTACTGATAGGTACATCTGATTGTCAAACAGAGTTACCTCACCCTAAATGTTTGCAGGAATTCCTTTCTGCCTGAGGGCTTCCTTTCTGCTTGAGGTACTTATTTACATTTAAATGTTTGCAGCAACTTCTTTATGCTTTAGGCACTTTTGTTCTATTATATGGAGGCCAAACCGGCCAGACCGGGAGTCTCTTATGCAGGAACACCGTCTTGCCCTGGCCAAGAGACTCGTTGATCTATTATCTGAAGAATCCCTTTTGTCTTCTGTGGACTCCTGAAGCCAAGGGGGTTTTTGAGGAATTTATGTGTGTGTGTGTGTGTGTTCTTGCAAATAAATTCACTCCAGAGTTTCGACTCGGGGTGAGAGGAAACTGGTTTTCGACTGGTGTGGATTGATTCTTCTCACCCTTTGCAAAGTATCTCACACTTTGCAAAGTATGTGTTCCTTGTCTGTTTAAGGTTGTTTACAATGTACCAAATTATCAATCTAATCCCTCTGCGTGTGCTCTGAGTTTTCTTTGAGGTAATACAGGACAAATAAAAATTACCCAACGTTTTTGGTGCTGAAACCCGGGAGAGCAGATCCCTTCAGTGGGAGTTCGCCTTCGGAGAGCCGCGTGGCGCCACTTCCTCATCAAAGTCCGGGGGGCTGAGAATTGCCCCATCGGCCGGCTGTTTATCTCCGCAGACGAACTTCCATTAACAGGCTCTCGCGCACGGACTCAGGGCGAGTCTGCCACTCAGGGAGAGAGTGAGTACCTAAATTAAATTGCACCCTTTAATTTTTTAATAACCAGTTGACAGTGTGGTTTTACGCTGGTGGTGATTTTTTCCATCCACGCACGAAAGACGTTTCGGGCCCCGGTTAAGGGCTGGACTGATAGCCGCCGGACCTTGTCCTGGACTCCCATGCATGGTCCAAAAAGTGTTATTTGTACAACTTGTGACGTTTACAATGGGTAAACCTTCTTTGAAGGTCCTCATGGTTGTCACCACAGAAATGCTGAGCAAATTAACAGGCAGAAAATGTAGCAATCGTGAAACCCAAAGGCTAGAAGTCCAGTACCGAAAAGAAAAAAAAAAGCCTGCTCATGTTACCGTCCTGTGCACCAAGAATACTGGCGTTGCTAATGCGCTTTTGTGCATTGGTGGTCCAGTGGCAGGATTCTCGCCTGCCACGCGGGAGGCCCGGGTTCGATTCCCGGCCAATGCAACCTCTGTTGGATAGGATTCCAAAGCCTGTCCAATGCATCCATCAAAGTTAGTAGTAATCTATAATCCAAGTCTCTCATGTGATAGGCAGTGATGCGCTCACCAATACGAACAATGACCTCTTACTCTTCATGTGCCTATTCTTCAATGGGCCTTTTGAAACATCTATGCCAACAGATGGCATTGCATGATGTGCAACAATTGTCGCCGGACAGCATTTATTGGTTACGCTTGGAGCTGTGGCAATGAGTAAAGATGGTTTGAACATCCTAAAGGTTTCCACCACAGAAATGCTGAGAAAAACGACACATTAGGAAGAAACCCTGTGTTCCAATGGCTGTCCTAAATGACAGCTAAAAACATATCAAATGATCAATCACTGCAGTTCAACGAATAAGTGTATATGAAGACACGGTGGTGCAGTTGATGTGGAAAGCAAGCTAAAAAATGTTGATTTATGCATTCAGGTTCAACTTACAAAACGACTTACAGTTGAATTGAGTTCCAACAAGATGCCGTATCAAAATCCAAAAAGCTTCCATTACAAACATGTAGAGACCTCAGTGACAATGAGAAAAACAAGTAGAAGTAACTATTCTGAAAAGAAAATGAAGGCTGCACATTTTACTGTGCCATGCATGATACGTGCAGGCCATAAAGGTTAGCGTGTCCTGGTTGGTAGGCCAGTGGTAGCATTCAACAGCTGCCACGCAAGAGACCTGGGGTTAAATAGCAGCAGTTGAAGTGATGGTCAAGTGCAAAATTGGCCATTTTGTTCAATGCATGAAGCTAAAGTTAACTGCGGTCTCCCCGTCGGGGAATCGAACCCCGGTCTCCCGCGTGACAGGCGGGGATACTGTCCACTATACTAACGAGGAACTCACATTCTGTATCAGCCAACCACTGACCCGCTATATAAAAGTCACTGGCTGGCTTTGCATGATTGGCAACATGCATGGTCCAAAAAGTGTTATTTGTACAACTTGTGACTTTTACTGATAGGTAAATCTGATTGTCAAACAGAATTACCTCACCCTAAATGTTTGCAGGAATTCCTTTCTGCCTCGCGGGAGGCCCGGGTTCGATTCCCGGCCAATGCAACCTCTGTTGGATAGGATTCCAAGGCCTGTCCAATGCATCCATCAAAGTTAGTAGTCATCTATAATCCAAGTCTCTCATGTGACAGGCAGTGATGCGCTCACCAATACGAACAATGACCTCTTACTCTTCATGTGCCTATTCTTCAATGGGCCTTTTGAAACATCTATGCCAACAGATGGCATTGCATGATGTGCAACAATTGTCGTCAGACAGCATTTATTGGTTACCCTTGGAGCTGTGGCAATGAGTAAAGATGGTTTGAACATCCTAAAGGTTTCCACCACAGAAATGCTGAGAAAAACGACACATTAGGAAGAAACCCTGTGTTCCAATGGCTGTCCTAAATGACAGCTAAAAACATATCAAATGATCAATCACTGCAGTTCAACGAATAAGTGTAAATGAAGACACGGTGGTGCAGTTGATGTGGAAAGCAAGCAAAAAAATGTTGATTTATGCATTCAGGTTCAACTTACAAAACGACTTACAGTTAAATTGAGTTCCAACAAGATGCCGTATCAAAATCCAAAAAGCTTCCATTACAAACATGTAGAGACCTCAGTGACAATGAGAAAAACAAGTAGAAGTAACTATTCTGAAAAGAAAATGAAGGCTGCACATTTTACTGTGCCATGCATGATACGTGCAGGCCATAAAGGTTAGCGTGTCCTGGTTGGTAGGCCAGTGGTAGCATTCAACAGCTGCCACGCAAGAGACCTGGGGTTAAATAGCAGCAGTTGAAGTGATGGTCAAGTGCAAAATTGGCCATTTTGTTCAATGCATGAAGCTAAAGTTAACTGCGGTCTCCCCGTCGGGGAATCGAACCCCGGTCTCCCGCGTGACAGGCGGGGATACTGTCCACTATACTAACGAGGAACTCACATTCTGTATCAGCCAACCACTGACCCGCTGTATAAAAGTCATTGGCTGGCTTTGCATGATTGGCAACATGCATGGTCCAAAAAGTGTTATTTGTACAACTTGTGACTTTTACTGATAGGTAAATCTGATTGTCAAACAGAGTTACCTCACCCTAAATGTTTGCAGGAATTCCTTTCTGCCTGAGGGCTTCCTTTCTGCTTGAGGTACTTATTTACATTTAAATGTTTGCAGCAACTTCTTTATGCTTTAGGCACTTTTGTTCTATTATATGGAGGCCAAACCGGCCAGACCGGGAGTCTCTTATGCAGGAACACCGTCTTGCCCTGGCCAAGAGACTCGTTGATCTATTATCTGAAGAATCCCTTTTGTCTTCTGTGGACTCCTGAGGCCAAGGGGGTTTTTGAGGAATTTATGGGTGTGTGTGTGTGTTCTTGCAAATAAATTCACTCCAGAGTTTCGAGTCGGGGTGAGAGGAAACTGGTTTTCGACTGGTGTGGATTGATTCTTCTCACCCTTTGCAAAGTATCTCACACTTTGCAAAGTATGTGTTCCTTGTCTGTTTAAGGTTGTTTACAATGTACCAAATTATCAATCTAATCCCTCTGTGTGTGCTCTGAGTTTTCTTTGAGGTAATACAGGACAAATAAAAATTACCCAACGTTTTTGGTGCTGAAACCCGGGAGAGCAGATCCCTTCAGTGGGAGTTCGCCTTCGGAGAGCCGCGTGGCGCCACTTCCTCATCAAAGTCCGGGGGGCTGAGAATTGCCCCATCGGCCGGCTGTTTATCTCCGCAGACGAACTTCCATTAACAGGCTCTCGCGCACGGACTCAGGGAGAGTCTGCCACTCAGGGAGAGAGTGAGTACCTAAATTAAATTGCACCCTTTAATTTTTTAATAACCAGTTGACAGTGTGGTTTTACGCTGGTGGTGATTTTTTCCATCCACGCACGAAAGACGTTTCGGGCCCCGGTTAAGGGCTGGACTGATAGCCGCCGGACCTTGTCCTGGACTCCCATGCATGGTCCAAAAAGTGTTATTTGTACAACTTGTGACGTTTACAATGGGTAAACCTTCTTTGAAGGTCCTCATGGTTGTCACCACAGAAATGCTGAGCAAATTAACAGGCAGAAAATGTAGCAATCGTGAAACCCAAAGGCTAGAAGTCCAGTACCGAAAAGAAAAAAAAAAGCCTGCTCATGTTACCGTCCTGTGCACCAAGAATACTGGCGTTGCTAATGCGCTTGTGTGCATTGGTGGTCCAGTGGTAGGATTCTCGCCTGCCACGCGGGAGGCCCGGGTTCGATTCCCGGCCAAGGCAACCTCTGTTGGATAGGATTCCAAAGCCTGTCCAATGCATCCATCAAAGTTAGTAGTAATCTATAATCCAAGTCTCTCATGTGATAGGCAGTGATGCGCTCACCAATACGAACAATGACCTCTTACTCTTCATGTGCCTATTCTTCAATGGGCCTTTTGAAACATCTATGCCAACAGATGGCATTGCATGATGTGCAACAATTGTCGCCAGACAGCATTTATTGGTTACGCTTGGAGCTGTGGCAATGAGTAAAGATGGTTTGAACATCCTAAAGGTTTCCACCACAGAAATGCTGAGAAAAACGACACATTAGGAAGAAACCCTGTGTTCCAATGGCTGTCCTAAATGACAGCTAAAAACATATCAAATGATCAATCACTGCAGTTCAACGAATAAGTGTATATGAAGACACGGTGGTGCAGTTGATGTGGAAAGCAAGCTAAAAAATGTTGATTTATGCATTCAGGTTCAACTTACAAAACGACTTACAGTTGAATTGAGTTCCAACAAGATGCCGTATCAAAATCCAAAAAGCTTCCATTACAAACATGTAGAGACCTCAGTGACAATGAGAAAAACAAGTAGAAGTAACTATTCTGAAAAGAAAATGAAGGCTGCACATTTTACTGTGCCATGCATGATACGTGCAGGCCATAAAGGTTAGCGTGTCCTGGTTGGTAGGCCAGTGGTAGCATTCAACAGCTGCCACGCAAGAGACCTGGGGTTAAATAGCAGCAGTTGAAGTGATGGTCAAGTGCAAAATTGGCCATTTTGTTCAATGCATGAAGCTAAAGTTAACTGCGGTCTCCCAGTCGGGGAATCGAACCCCGGTCTCCCGCGTGACAGGCGGGGATACTGTCCACTATACTAACGAGGAACTCACATTCTGTATCAGCCAACCACTGACCTGCTATATAAAAGTCATTGGTTGGCTTTGAATGATTGGCAACATGCATGGTCCAAAAAGTGTTATTTGTACAACTTGTGACTTTTACTGATAGGTAAATCTGATTGTCAAACAGAATTACCTCACCCTAAATGTTTGCAGGAATTCCTTTCTGCCTCGCGGGAGGCCCGGGTTCGATTCCCGGCCAATGCAACCTCTGTTGGATAGGATTCCAAGGCCTGTCCAATGCATCCATCAAAGTTAGTAGTCATCTATAATCCAAGTCTCTCATGTGACAGGCAGTGATGCGCTCACCAATACGAACAATGACCTCTTACTCTTCATGTGCCTATTCTTCAATGGGCCTTTTGAAACATCTATGCCAACAGATGGCATTGCATGATGTGCAACAATTGTCGTCAGACAGCATTTATTGGTTACCCTTGGAGCTGTGGCAATGAGTAAAGATGGTTTGAACATCCTAAAGGTTTCCACCACAGAAATGCTGAGAAAAACGACACATTAGGAAGAAACCCTGTGTTCCAATGGCTGTCCTAAATGACAGCTAAAAACATATCAAATGATCAATCACTGCAGTTCAACGAATAAGTGTAAATGAAGACACGGTGGTGCAGTTGATGTGGAAAGCAAGCAAAAAAATGTTGATTTATGCATTCAGGTTCAACTTACAAAACGACTTACAGTTAAATTGAGTTCCAACAAGATGCCGTATCAAAATCCAAAAAGCTTCCATTACAAACATGTAGAGACCTCAGTGACAATGAGAAAAACAAGTAGAAGTAACTATTCTGAAAAGAAAATGAAGGCTGCACATTTTACTGTGCCATGCATGATACGTGCAGGCCATAAAGGTTAGCGTGTCCTGGTTGGTAGGCCAGTGGTAGCATTCAACAGCTGCCACGCAAGAGACCTGGGGTTAAATAGCAGCAGTTGAAGTGATGGTCAAGTGCAAAATTGGCCATTTTGTTCAATGCATGAAGCTAAAGTTAACTGCGGTCTCCCCGTCGAGGAATCGAACCCCGGTCTCCCGCGTGACAGGCGGGGATACTGTCCACTATACTAACGAGGAACTCACATTCTGTATCAGCCAACCACTGACCCGCTGTATAAAAGTCATTGGCTGGCTTTGCATGATTGGCAACATGCATGGTCCAAAAAGTGTTATTTGTACAACTTGTGACTTTTACTGATAGGTAAATCTGATTGTCAAACAGAGTTACCTCACCCTAAATGTTTGCAGGAATTCCTTTCTGCCTGAGGGCTTCCTTTCTGCTTGAGGTACTTATTTACATTTAAATGTTTGCAGCAACTTCTTTATGCTTTAGGCACTTTTGTTCTATTATATGGAGGCCAAACCGGCCAGACCGGGAGTCTCTTATGCAGGAACACCGTCTTGCCCTGGCCAAGAGACTCGTTGATCTATTATCTGAAGAATCCCTTTTGTCTTCTGTGGACTCCTGAGGCCAAGGGGGTTTTTGAGGAATTTATGGGTGTGTGTGTGTGTTCTTGCAAATAAATTCACTCCAGAGTTTCGACTCGGGGTGAGAGGAAACTGGTTTTCGACTGGTGTGGATTGATTCTTCTCACCCTTTGCAAAGTATCTCACACTTTGCAAAGTATGTGTTCCTTGTCTGTTTAAGGTTGTTTACAATGTACCAAATTATCAATCTAATCCCTCTGCGTGTGCTCTGAGTTTTCTTTGAGGTAATACAGGACAAATAAAAATTACCCAACGTTTTTGGTGCTGAAACCCGGGAGAGCAGATCCCTTCAGTGGGAGTTCGCCTTCGGAGAGCCGCGTGGCGCCACTTCCTCATCAAAGTCCGGGGGGCTGAGAATTGCCCCATCGGCCGGCTGTTTATCTCCGCAGACGAACTTCCATTAATAGGCTCTCGCGCACGGACTCAGGGCGAGTCTGCCACTCAGGGAGAGAGTGAGTACCTAAATTAAATTGCACCCTTTAATTTTTTAATAACCAGTTGACAGTGTGGTTTTACGCTGGTGGTGATTTTGCCATCCACGCACGAAAGACGTTTCGGGCCCCGGTTAAGGGCTGGACTGATAGCCGCCGGACCTTGTCCTGGACTCCCATGCATGGTCCAAAAAGTGTTATTTGTACAACTTGTGACGTTTACAATGGGTAAACCTTCTTTGAAGGTCCTCATGGTTGTCACCACAGAAATGCTGAGCAAATTAACAGGCAGAAAATGTAGCAATCGTGAAACCCAAAGGCTAGAAGTCCAGTACCGAAAAGAAAAAAAAAAGCCTGCTCATGTTACCGTCCTGTGCACCAAGAGTACTGGCGTTGCTAATGCGCTTGTGTGCATTGGTGGTCCAGTGGTAGGATTCTCGCCTGCCACGCGGGAGGCCCGGGTTCGATTCCTGGCCAATGCAACCTCTGTTGGATAGAATTCCAAGGCCTGTCCAATGCATTCATCAAAAGTAGTAGTAATCTATAATCAAAGTCTCTCATGTGATAGGCAGTGATGTGCTCACCAATACGAACAATGACCTCTTACTCTTCATGTGCCTATTCTTCAATGGGCCTTTTGAAACATCTATGCCAACAGATGGCATTGCATGATGTACAACAATTGTCGTCAGACAGCATTTATTGGTTACCCTTGGAGCTGTGGCAATGAGTAAAGATGGTTTGAACATCCTAATGGTTTCCACCACAGAAATGCTGAGAAAAACGACACATTAGGAAGAAACCCTGTGTTCCAATGGCTGTCCTAAATGACAGCTAAAAACATATCAAATGATCAATCACTGAAGTTCAACGAATAAGTGTAAATGAAGACACGGTGGTGCAGTTGATGTGGAAAGCAAGCTAAAAAATGTTGATTTATGCATTCAGGTTCAACTTACAAAACGACTTACAGTTGAATTGAGTTCCAACAAGATGCCGTATCAAAATCCAAAAAGCTTCCATTACAAACATGTAGAGACCTCAGTGACAATGAGAAAAACAAGTAGAAGTAACTATTCTGAAAAGAAAATGAAGGCTGCACATTTTACTGTGCCATGCATGATACGTGCAGGCCATAAAGGTTAGCGTGTCCTGGTTGGTAGGCCAGTGGTAGCATTCAACAGCTGCCACGCAAGAGACCTGGGGTTAAATAGCAGCAGTTGAAGTGATGGTCAAGTGCAAAATTGGCCATTTTGTTCAATGCATGAAGCTAAAGTTAACTGCGGTCTCCCCGTCGGGGAATCGAACCCCGGTCTCCCGCGTGACAGGCGGGGATACTGTCCACTATACTAACGAGGAACTCACATTCTGTATCAGCCAACCACTGACCCGCTGTATAAAAGTCATTGGCTGGCTTTGCATGATTGGCAAAATGCATGGTCCAAAAAGTGTTATTTGTACAACTTGTGACTTTTACTGATAGGTAAATCTGATTGTCAAACAGAGTTACCTCACCCTAAATGTTTGCAGGAATTCCTTTCTGCCTGAGGGCTTCCTTTCTGCTTGAGGTACTTATTTACATTTAAATGTTTGCAGCAACTTCTTTATGCTTTAGGCACTTTTGTTCTATTATATGGAGGCCAAACCGGCCAGACCGGGAGTCTCTTATGCAGGAACACCGTCTTGCCCTGGCCAAGAGACTCGTTGATCTATTATCTGAAGAATCCCTTTTGTCTTCTGTGGACTCCTGAGGCCAAGGGGGTTTTTGAGGAATTTATGGGTGTGTGTGTGTGTTCTTGCAAATAAATTCACTCCAGAGTTTCGAGTCGGGGTGAGAGGAAACTGGTTTTCGACTGGTGTGGATTGATTCTTCTCACCCTTTGCAAAGTATCTCACACTTTGCAAAGTATGTGTTCCTTGTCTGTTTAAGGTTGTTTACAATGTACCAAATTATCAATCTAATCCCTCTGTGTGTGCTCTGAGTTTTCTTTGAGGTAATACAGGACAAATAAAAATTACCCAACGTTTTTGGTGCTGAAACCCGGGAGAGCAGATACCTTCAGTGGGAGTTCGCCTTCAGAGAGTTGCGTGGCGCCACTTCCTCATCAAAGTCCGGGGGGCTGAGAATTGCCCCATCGGCCGGCTGTTTATCTCCGCAGACGAACTTCCATTAACAGGCTCTCGCGCACGGACTCAGGGCGAGTCTGCCACTCAGGGAGAGAGTGAGTACCTAAATTAAATTGCACCCTTTAATTTTTTAATAACCAGTTGACAGTGTGGTTTTACGCTGGTGGTGATTTTGCCATCCACGCACGAAAGACGTTTCGGGCCCCGGTTAAGGGCTGGACTGATAGCCGCCGGACCTTGTCCTGGACTCCCATGCATGGTCCAAAAAGTGTTATTTGTACAACTTGTGACGTTTACAATGGGTAAACCTTCTTTGAAGGTCCTCATGGTTGTCACCACAGAAATGCTGAGCAAATTAACAGGCAGAAAATGTAGCAATCGTGAAACCCAAAGGCTAGAAGTCCAGTACCGAAAAGAAAAAAAAAAGCCTGCTCATGTTACAGTCCTGTGCACCAAGAATACTGGCATTGCTAATGCGCTTGTGTGCATTGGTGGTCCAGTGGTAGGATTCTCGCCTGCCACGCGGGAGGCCCGGGTTCGATTCCCGGCCAATGCAACCTCTGTTGGATAGGATTCCAAGGCCTGTCCAATGCATCCATAAAAAGTAGTAGTAATCTATAATCAAAGTCTCTCATGTGACAGGCAGTGATGCGCTCACCAATACGAACAATGACCTCTTACTCTTCATGTGCCTATTCTTCAATGGGCCTTTTGAAACATCTATGCCAACAGATGGCATTGCATGATGTACAACAATTGTCGTCAGACAGCATTTATTGGTTACCCTTGGAGCTGTGGCAATGAGTAAAGATGGTTTGAACATCCTAATGGTTTCCACCACAGAAATGCTGAGAAAAACGACACATTAGGAAGAAACCCTGTGTTCCAATGGCTGTCCTAAATGACAGCTAAAAACATATCAAATGATCAATCACTGCAGTTCAACGAATAAGTGTAAATGAAGACACGGTGGTGCAGTTGATGTGGAAAGCAAGCAAAAAAATGTTGATTTATGCATTCAGGTTCAACTTACAAAACGACTTACAGTTAAATTGAGTTCCAACAAGATGCCGTATCAAAATCCAAAAAGCTTCCATTACAAACATGTAGAGACCTCAGTGACAATGAGAAAAACAAGTAGAAGTAACGATTCTGAAAAGAAAATGAAGGCTGCACATTTTACTGTGCCATGCATGATACGTGCAGGCCATAAAGGTTAGCGTGTCCTGGTTGGTAGGCCAGTGGTAGCATTCAACAGCTGCCACGCAAGAGACCTGGGGTTAAATAGCAGCAGTTGAAGTGATGGTCAAGTGCAAAATTGGCCATTTTGTTCAATGCATGAAGCTAAAGGTAACTGCGGTCTCCCCGTCGGGGAATCGAACCCCGGTCTCCCGCGTGACAGGCGGGGATACTCTCCACTATACTAACGAGGAACTCACATTCTGTATCAGCCAACCACTGACCCGCTGTATAAAAGTCATTGGCTGGCTTTGCATGATTGGCAACATGCATGGTCCAAAAAGTGTTATTTGTACAACTTGTGACTTTTACTGATAGGTAAATCTGATTGTCAAACAGAGTTACCTCACCCTAAATGTTTGCAGGAATTCCTTTCTGCCTGAGGGCTTCCTTTCTGCTTGAGGTACTTATTTACATTTAAATGTTTGCAGCAACTTCTTTATGCTTTAGGCACTTTTGTTCTATTATATGGAGGCCAAACCGGCCAGACCGGGAGTCTCTTATGCAGGAACACCGTCTTGCCCTGGCCAAGAGACTCGTTGATCTATTATCTGAAGAATCCCTTTTGTCTTCTGTGGACTCCTGAGGCCAAGGGGGTTTTTGAGGAATTTATGGGTGTGTGTGTGTGTTCTTGCAAATAAATTCACTCCAGAGTTTCGAGTCGGGGTGAGAGGAAACTGGTTTTCGACTGGTGTGGATTGATTCTTCTCACCCTTTGCAAAGTATCTCACACTTTGCAAAGTATGTGTTCCTTGTCTGTTTAAGGTTGTTTACAATGTACCAAATTATCAATCTAATCCCTCTGTGTGTGCTCTGAGTTTTCTTTGAGGTAATACAGGACAAATAAAAATTACCCAACGTTTTTGGTGCTGAAACCCGGGAGAGCAGATACCTTCAGTGGGAGTTCGCCTTCAGAGAGTTGCGTGGCGCCACTTCCTCATCAAAGTCCGGGGGGCTGAGAATTGCCCCATCGGCCGGCTGTTTATCTCCGCAGACGAACTTCCATTAACAGGCTCTCGCGCACGGACTCAGGGCGAGTCTGCCACTCAGGGAGAGAGTGAGTACCTAAATTAAATTGCACCCTTTAATTTTTTAATAACCAGTTGACAGTGTGGTTTTACGCTGGTGGTGATTTTGCCATCCACGCACGAAAGACGTTTCGGGCCCCGGTTAAGGGCTGGACTGATAGCCGCCGGACCTTGTCCTGGACTCCCATGCATGGTCCAAAAAGTGTTATTTGTACAACTTGTGACGTTTACAATGGGTAAACCTTCTTTGAAGGTCCTCATGGTTGTCACCACAGAAATGCTGAGCAAATTAACAGGCAGAAAATGTAGCAATCGTGAAACCCAAAGGCTAGAAGTCCAGTACCGAAAAGAAAAAAAAAAGCCTGCTCATGTTACCGTCCTGTGCACCAAGAATACTGGCATTGCTAATGCGCTTGTGTGCATTGGTGGTCCAGTGGTAGGACCTCGCCTGCCACGCGGGAGGCCCGGGTTCGATTCCCGGCCAATGCAACCTCTGTTGGATAGGATTCCAAGGCCTGTCCAATGCATCCATAAAAAGTAGTAGTAATCTATAATCAAAGTCTCTCATGTGACAGGCAGTGATGCGCTCACCAATACGAACAATGACCTCTTACTCTTCATGTGCCTATTCTTCAATGGGCCTTTTGAAACATCTATGCCAACAGATGGCATTGCATGATGTACAACAACTGTCGTCAGACAGCATTTATTGGTTACCCTTGGAGCTGTGGCAATGAGTAAAGATGGTTTGAACATCCTAATGGTTTCCACCACAGAAATGCTGAGAAAAACGACACATTAGGAAGAAACCCTGTGTTCCAATGGCTGTCCTAAATGACAGCTAAAAACATATCAAATGATCAATCACTGCAGTTCAACGAATAAGTGTATATGAAGACACGGTGGTGCAGTTGATGTGGAAAGCAAGCTAAAAAATGTTGATTTATGCATTCAGGTTCAACTTACAAAACGACTTACAGTTGAATTGAGTTCCAACAAGATGCCGTATCAAAATCCAAAAAGCTTCCATTACAAACATGTAGAGACCTCAGTGACAATGAGAAAAACAAGTAGAAGTAACTATTCTGAAAAGAAAATGAAGGCTGCACATTTTACTGTGCCATGCATGATACGTGCAGGCCATAAAGGTTAGCGTGTCCTGGTTGGTAGGCCAGTGGTAGCATTCAACAGCTGCCACGCAAGAGACCTGGGGTTAAATAGCAGCAGTTGAAGTGATGGTCAAGTGCAAAATTGGCCATTTTGTTCAATGCATGAAGCTAAAGTTAACTGCGGTCTCCCCGTCGGGGAATCGAACCCCGGTCTCCCGCGTGACAGGCGGGGATACTGTCCACTATACTAACGAGGAACTCACATTCTGTATCAGCCAACCACTGACCCGCTGTATAAAAGTCATTGGCTGGCTTTGCATGATTGGCAAAATGCATGGTCCAAAAAGTGTTATTTGTACAACTTGTGACTTTTACTGATAGGTAAATCTGATTGTCAAACAGAGTTACCTCACCCTAAATGTTTGCAGGAATTCCTTTCTGCCTGAGGGCTTCCTTTCTGCTTGAGGTACTTATTTACATTTAAATGTTTGCAGCAACTTCTTTATGCTTTAGGCACTTTTGTTCTATTATATGGAGGCCAAACCGGCCAGACCGGGAGTCTCTTATGCAGGAACACCGTCTTGCCCTGGCCAAGAGACTCGTTGATCTATTATCTGAAGAATCCCTTTTGTCTTCTGTGGACTCCTGAGGCCAAGGGGGTTTTTGAGGAATTTATGGGTGTGTGTGTGTGTTCTTGCAAATAAATTCACTCCAGAGTTTCGAGTCGGGGTGAGAGGAAACTGGTTTTCGACTGGTGTGGATTGATTCTTCTCACCCTTTGCAAAGTATCTCACACTTTGCAAAGTATGTGTTCCTTGTCTGTTTAAGGTTGTTTACAATGTACCAAATTATCAATCTAATCCCTCTGTGTGTGCTCTGAGTTTTCTTTGAGGTAATACAGGACAAATAAAAATTACCCAACGTTTTTGGTGCTGAAACCCGGGAGAGCAGATACCTTCAGTGGGAGTTCGCCTTCAGAGAGTTGCGTGGCGCCACTTCCTCATCAAAGTCCGGGGGGCTGAGAATTGCCCCATCGGCCGGCTGTTTATCTCCGCAGACGAACTTCCATTAACAGGCTCTCGCGCACGGACTCAGGGCGAGTCTGCCACTCAGGGAGAGAGTGAGTACCTAAATTAAATTGCACCCTTTAATTTTTTAATAACCAGTTGACAGTGTGGTTTTACGCTGGTGGTGATTTTGCCATCCACGCACGAAAGACGTTTCGGGCCCCGGTTAAGGGCTGGACTGATAGCCGCCGGACCTTGTCCTGGACTCCCATGCATGGTCCAAAAAGTGTTATTTGTACAACTTGTGACGTTTACAATGGGTAAACCTTCTTTGAAGGTCCTCATGGTTGTCACCACAGAAATGCTGAGCAAATTAACAGGCAGAAAATGTAGCAATCGTGAAACCCAAAGGCTAGAAGTCCAGTACCGAAAAGAAAAAAAAAAGCCTGCTCATGTTACAGTCCTGTGCACCAAGAATACTGGCATTGCTAATGCGCTTGTGTGCATTGGTGGTCCAGTGGTAGGATTCTCGCCTGCCACGCGGGAGGCCCGGGTTCGATTCCCGGCCAATGCAACCTCTGTTGGATAGGATTCCAAGGCCTGTCCAATGCATCCATAAAAAGTAGTAGTAATCTATAATCAAAGTCTCTCATGTGACAGGCAGTGATGCGCTCACCAATACGAACAATGACCTCTTACTCTTCATGTGCCTATTCTTCAATGGGCCTTTTGAAACATCTATGCCAACAGATGGCATTGCATGATGTACAACAATTGTCGTCAGACAGCATTTATTGGTTACCCTTGGAGCTGTGGCAATGAGTAAAGATGGTTTGAACATCCTAATGGTTTCCACCACAGAAATGCTGAGAAAAACGACACATTAGGAAGAAACCCTGTGTTCCAATGGCTGTCCTAAATGACAGCTAAAAACATATCAAATGATCAATCACTGCAGTTCAACGAATAAGTGTAAATGAAGACACGGTGGTGCAGTTGATGTGGAAAGCAAGCAAAAAAATGTTGATTTATGCATTCAGGTTCAACTTACAAAACGACTTACAGTTGAATTGAGTTCCAACAAGATGCCGTATCAAAATCCAAAAAGCTTCCATTACAAACATGTAGAGACCTCAGTGACAATGAGAAAAACAAGTAGAAGTAACGATTCTGAAAAGAAAATGAAGGCTGCACATTTTACTGTGCCATGCATGATACGTGCAGGCCATAAAGGTTAGCGTGTCCTGGTTGGTAGGCCAGTGGTAGCATTCAACAGCTGCCACGCAAGAGACCTGGGGTTAAATAGCAGCAGTTGAAGTGATGGTCAAGTGCAAAATTGGCCATTTTGTTCAATGCATGAAGCTAAAGGTAACTGCGGTCTCCCCGTCGGGGAATCGAACCCCGGTCTCCCGCGTGACAGGCGGGGATACTCTCCACTATACTAACGAGGAACTCACATTCTGTATCAGCCAACCACTGACCCGCTGTATAAAAGTCATTGGCTGGCTTTGCATGATTGGCAACATGCATGGTCCAAAAAGTGTTATTTGTACAACTTGTGACTTTTACTGATAGGTAAATCTGATTGTCAAACAGAGTTACCTCACCCTAAATGTTTGCAGGAATTCCTTTCTGCCTGAGGGCTTCCTTTCTGCTTGAGGTACTTATTTACATTTAAATGTTTGCAGCAACTTCTTTATGCTTTAGGCACTTTTGTTCTATTATATGGAGGCCAAACCGGCCAGACCGGGAGTCTCTTATGCAGGAACACCGTCTTGCCCTGGCCAAGAGACTCGTTGATCTATTATCTGAAGAATCCCTTTTGTCTTCTGTGGACTCCTGAGGCCAAGGGGGTTTTTGAGGAATTTATGGGTGTGTGTGTGTGTTCTTGCAAATAAATTCACTCCAGAGTTTCGAGTCGGGGTGAGAGGAAACTGGTTTTCGACTGGTGTGGATTGATTCTTCTCACCCTTTGCAAAGTATCTCACACTTTGCAAAGTATGTGTTCCTTGTCTGTTTAAGGTTGTTTACAATGTACCAAATTATCAATCTAATCCCTCTGTGTGTGCTCTGAGTTTTCTTTGAGGTAATACAGGACAAATAAAAATTACCCAACGTTTTTGGTGCTGAAACCCGGGAGAGCAGATACCTTCAGTGGGAGTTCGCCTTCAGAGAGTTGCGTGGCGCCACTTCCTCATCAAAGTCCGGGGGGCTGAGAATTGCCCCATCGGCCGGCTGTTTATCTCCGCAGACGAACTTCCATTAACAGGCTCTCGCGCACGGACTCAGGGCGAGTCTGCCACTCAGGGAGAGAGTGAGTACCTAAATTAAATTGCACCCTTTAATTTTTTAATAACCAGTTGACAGTGTGGTTTTACGCTGGTGGTGATTTTGCCATCCACGCACGAAAGACGTTTCGGGCCCCGGTTAAGGGCTGGACTGATAGCCGCCGGACCTTGTCCTGGACTCCCATGCATGGTCCAAAAAGTGTTATTTGTACAACTTGTGACGTTTACAATGGGTAAACCTTCTTTGAAGGTCCTCATGGTTGTCACCACAGAAATGCTGAGCAAATTAACAGGCAGAAAATGTAGCAATCGTGAAACCCAAAGTCTAGAAGTCCAGTACCGAAAAGAAAAAAAAAAAGCCTGCTCATGTTACCGTCCTGTGCACCAAGAATACTGGCATTGCTAATGCGCTTGTGTGCATTGGTGGTCCAGTGGTAGGATTCTCGCCTGCCACGCGGGAGGCCCGGGTTCGATTCCCGGCCAATGCAACCTCTGTTGGATAGGATTCCAAGGCCTGTCCAATGCATCCATAAAAAGTAGTAGTAATCTATAATCAAAGTCTCTCATGTGACAGGCAGTGATGCGCTCACCAATACGAACAATGACCTCTTACTCTTCATGTGCCTATTCTTCAATGGGCCTTTTGAAACATCTATGCCAACAGATGGCATTGCATGATGTACAACAATTGTCGTCAGACAGCATTTATTGGTTACGCTTGGAGCTGTGGCAATGAGTAAAGATGGTTTGAACATCCTAATGGTTTCCACCACAGAAATGCTGAGAAAAACGACACATTAGGAAGAAACCCTGTGTTCCAATGGCTGTCCTAAATGACAGCTAAAAACATATCAAATGATCAATCACTGCAGTTCAACGAATAAGTGTAAATGAAGACACGGTGGTGCAGTTGATGTGGAAAGCAAGCAAAAAAATGTTGATTTATGCATTCAGGTTCGACTTACAAAACGACTTACAGTTAAATTGAGTTCCAACAAGATGCCGTATCAAAATCCAAAAAGCTTCCATTACAAACATGTAGAGACCTCAGTGACAATGAGAAAAACAAGTAGAAGTAACTATTCTGAAAAGAAAATGAAGGCTGCACATTTTACTGTGCCATGCATGATACGTGCAGGCCATAAAGGTTAGCGTGTCCTGGTTGGTAGGCCAGTGGTAGCATTCAACAGCTGCCACGCAAGAGACCTGGGGTTAAATAGCAGCAGTTGAAGTGATGGTCAAGTGCAAAATTGGCTATTTTGTTCAGTGCATGAAGCTAAAGTTTACTGCGGTCTCCCCGTCGGGGAATCGAACCCCGGTCTCCCGCGTGACAGGCGGGGATACTGTCCACTATACTAACGAGGAACTCACATTCTGTATCAGCCAACCACTGACCCGCTATATAAAAGTCATTGGTTGGCTTTGAATGATTGGCAACATGCATGGTCCAAAAAGTGTTATTTGTACAACTTGTGACTTTTACTGATAGGTAAATCTGATTGTCAAACAGAATTACCTCACCCTAAATGTTTGCAGGAATTCCTTTCTGCCTCGCGGGAGGCCCGGGTTCGATTCCCGGCCAATGCAACCTCTGTTGGATAGGATTCCAAGGCCTGTCCAATGCATCCATCAAAGTTAGTAGTCATCTATAATCCAAGTCTCTCATGTGACAGGCAGTGATGCGCTCACCAATACGAACAATGACCACTTACTCTTCATGTGCCTATTCTTCAATGGGCCTTTTGAAACATCTATGCCAACAGATGGCATTGCATGATGTGCAACAATTGTCGTCAGACAGCATTTATTGGTTACCCTTGGAGCTGTGGCAATGAGTAAAGATGGTTTGAACATCCTAAAGGTTTCCACCACAGAAATGCTGAGAAAAACGACACATTAGGAAGAAACCCTGTGTTCCAATGGCTGTCCTAAATGACAGCTAAAAACATATCAAATGATCAATCACTGCAGTTCAACGAATAAGTGTAAATGAAGACACGGTGGTGCAGTTGATGTGGAAAGCAAGCAAAAAAATGTTGATTTATGCATTCAGGTTCAACTTACAAAACGACTTACAGTTAAATTGAGTTCCAACAAGATGCCGTATCAAAATCCAAAAAGCTTCCATTACAAACATGTAGAGACCTCAGTGACAATGAGAAAAACAAGTAGAAGTAACTATTCTGAAAAGAAAATGAAGGCTGCACATTTTACTGTGCCATGCATGATACGTGCAGGCCATAAAGGTTAGCGTGTCCTGGTTGGTAGGCCAGTGGTAGCATTCAACAGCTGCCACGCAAGAGACCTGGGGTTAAATAGCAGCAGTTGAAGTGATGGTCAAGTGCAAAATTGGCTATTTTGTTCAATGCATGAAGCTAAAGTTTACTGCGGTCTCCCCGTCGGGGAATCGAACCCCGGTCTCCCGCGTGACAGGCGGGGATACTGTCCACTATACTAACGAGGAACTCACATTCTGTATCAGCCAACCACTGACCCGCTATATAAAAGTCATTGGTTGGCTTTGAATGATTGGCAACATGCATGGTCCAAAAAGTGTTATTTGTACAACTTGTGACTTTTACTGATAGGTAAATCTGATTGTCAAACAGAATTACCTCACCCTAAATGTTTGCAGGAATTCCTTTCTGCCTCGCGGGAGGCCCGGGTTCGATTCCCGGCCAATGCAACCTCTGTTGGATAGGATTCCAAGGCCTGTCCAATGCATCCATCAAAGTTAGTAGTCATCTATAATCCAAGTCTCTCATGTGACAGGCAGTGATGCGCTCACCAATACGAACAATGACCACTTACTCTTCATGTGCCTATTCTTCAATGGGCCTTTTGAAACATCTATGCCAACAGATGGCATTGCATGATGTGCAACAATTGTCGTCAGACAGCATTTATTGGTTACCCTTGGAGCTGTGGCAATGAGTAAAGATGGTTTGAACATCCTAAAGGTTTCCACCACAGAAATGCTGAGAAAAACGACACATTAGGAAGAAACCCTGTGTTCCAATGGCTGTCCTAAATGACAGCTAAAAACATATCAAATGATCAATCACTGCAGTTCAACGAATAAGTGTAAATGAAGACACGGTGGTGCAGTTGATGTGGAAAGCAAGCAAAAAAATGTTGATTTATGCATTCAGGTTCAACTTACAAAACGACTTACAGTTAAATTGAGTTCCAACAAGATGCCGTATCAAAATCCAAAAAGCTTCCATTACAAACATGTAGAGACCTCAGTGACAATGAGAAAAACAAGTAGAAGTAACTATTCTGAAAAGAAAATGAAGGCTGCACATTTTACTGTGCCATGCATGATACGTGCAGGCCATAAAGGTTAGCGTGTCCTGGTTGGTAGGCCAGTGGTAGCATTCAACAGCTGCCACGCAAGAGACCTGGGGTTAAATAGCAGCAGTTGAAGTGATGGTCAAGTGCAAAATTGGCCATTTTGTTCAATGCATGAAGCTAAAGTTAACTGCGGTCTCCCCGTCGGGGAATCGAACCCCGGTCTCCCGCGTGACAGGCGGGGATACTGTCCACTATACTAACGAGGAACTCACATTCTGTATCAGCCAACCACTGACCCGCTGTATAAAAGTCATTGGCTGGCTTTGCATGATTGGCAACATGCATGGTCCAAAAAGTGTTATTTGTACAACTTGTGACTTTTACTGATAGGTAAATCTGATTGTCAAACAGAGTTACCTCACCCTAAATGTTTGCAGGAATTCCTTTCTGCCTGAGGGCTTCCTTTCTGCTTGAGGTACTTATTTACATTTAAATGTTTGCAGCAACTTCTTTATGCTTTAGGCACTTTTGTTCTATTATATGGAGGCCAAACCGGCCAGACCGGGAGTCTCTTATGCAGGAACACCGTCTTGCCCTGGCCAAGAGACTCGTTGATCTATTATCTGAAGAATCCCTTTTGTCTTCTGTGGACTCCTGAGGCCAAGGGGGTTTTTGAGGAATTTATGGGTGTGTGTGTGTGTTCTTGCAAATAAATTCACTCCAGAGTTTCGACTCGGGGTGAGAGGAAACTGGTTTTCGACTGGTGTGGATTGATTCTTCTCACCCTTTGCAAAGTATCTCACACTTTGCAAAGTATGTGTTCCTTGTCTGTTTAAGGTTGTTTACAATGTACCAAATTATCAATCTAATCCCTCTGTGTGTGCTCTGAGTTTTCTTTGAGGTAATACAGGACAAATAAAAATTACCCAACGTTTTTGGTGCTGAAACCCGGGAGAGCAGATCCCTTCAGTGGGAGTTCGCCTTCGGAGAGCCGCGTGGCGCCACTTCCTCATCAAAGTCCGGGGGGCTGAGAATTGCCCCATCGGCCGGCTGTTTATCTCCGCAGACGAACTTCCATTAACAGGCTCTCGCGCACGGACTCAGGGCGAGTCTGCCACTCAGGGAGAGAGTGAGTACCTAAATTAAATTGCACCCTTTAATTTTTTAATAACCAGTTGACAGTGTGGTTTTACGCTGGTGGTGATTTTTTCCATCCACGCACGAAAGACGTTTCGGGCCCCGGTTAAGGGCTGGACTGATAGCCGCCGGACCTTGTCCTGGACTCCCATGCATGGTCCAAAAAGTGTTATTTGTACAACTTGTGACGTTTACAATAGGTAAACCTTCTTTGAAGGTCCTCATGGTTGTCACCACAGAAATGCTGAGCAAATTAACAGGCAGAAAATGTAGCAATCGTGAAACCCAAAGGCTAGAAGTCCAGTACCGAAAAGAAAAAAAAAAGCCTGCTCATGTTACCGTCCTGTGCACCAAGAATACTGGCGTTGCTAATGCGCTTGTGTGCATTGGTGGTCCAGTGGTAGGATTCTCGCCTGCCACGCGGGAGGCCCGGGTTCGATTCCCGGCCAATGCAACCTCTGTTGGATAGGATTCCAAAGCCTGTCCAATGCATCCATCAAAGTTTTTAGTAATCTATAATCCAAGTCTCTCATGTGATAGGCAGTGATGCGCTCACCAGTACGAACAATGACCTCTTACTCTTCATGTGCCTATTCTTCAATGGGCCTTTTGAAACATCTATGCCAACAGATGGCATTGCATGATGTGCAACAATTGTCGCCAGACAGCATTTATTGGTTACGCTTGGAGCTGTGGCAATGAGTAAAGATGGTTTGAACATCCTAAAGGTTTCCACCACAGAAATGCTGAGAAAAACGACACATTAGGAAGAAACCCTGTGTTCCAATGGCTGTCCTAAATGACAGCTAAAAACATATCAAATGATCAATCACTGCAGTTCAACGAATAAGTGTATATGAAGACACGGTGGTGCAGTTGATGTGGAAAGCAAGCTAAAAAATGTTGATTTATGCATTCAGGTTCAACTTACAAAACGACTTACAGTTGAATTGAGTTCCAACAAGATGCCGTATCAAAATCCAAAAAGCTTCCATTACAAACATGTAGAGACCTCAGTGACAATGAGAAAAACAAGTAGAAGTAACTATTCTGAAAAGAAAATGAAGGCTGCACATTTTACTGTGCCATGCATGATACGTGCAGGCCATAAAGGTTAGCGTGTCCTGGTTGGTAGGCCAGTGGTAGCATTCAACAGCTGCCACGCAAGAGACCTGGGGTTAAATAGCAGCAGTTGAAGTGATGGTCAAGTGCAAAATTGGCCATTTTGTTCAATGCATGAAGCTAAAGTTAACTGCGGTCTCCCCGTCGGGGAATCGAACCCCGGTCTCCCGCGTGACAGGCGGGGATACTGTCCACTATACTAACGAGGAACTCACATTCTGTATCAGCCAACCACTGACCCGCTATATAAAAGTCATTGGTTGGCTTTGAATGATTGGCAACATGCATGGTCCAAAAAGTGTTATTTGTACAACTTGTGACTTTTACTGATAGGTAAATCTGATTGTCAAACAGAATTACCTCACCCTAAATGTTTGCAGGAATTCCTTTCTGCCTCGCGGGAGGCCCGGGTTCGATTCCCGGCCAATGCAACCTCTGTTGGATAGGATTCCAAGGCCTGTCCAATGCATCCATCAAAGTTAGTAGTCATCTATAATCCAAGTCTCTCATGTGACAGGCAGTGATGCGCTCACCAATACGAACAATGACCTCTTACTCTTCATGTGCCTATTCTTCAATGGGCCTTTTGAAACATCTATGCCAACAGATGGCATTGCATGATGTGCAACAATTGTCGTCAGACAGCATTTATTGGTTACCCTTGGAGCTGTGGCAATGAGTAAAGATGGTTTGAACATCCTAAAGGTTTCCACCACAGAAATGCTGAGAAAAACGACACATTAGGAAGAAACCCTGTGTTCCAATGGCTGTCCTAAATGACAGCTAAAAACATATCAAATGATCAATCACTGCAGTTCAACGAATAAGTGTAAATGAAGACACGGTGGTGCAGTTGATGTGGAAAGCAAGCAAAAAAATGTTGATTTATGCATTCAGGTTCAACTTACAAAACGACTTACAGTTAAATTGAGTTCCAACAAGATGCCGTATCAAAATCCAAAAAGCTTCCATTACAAACATGTAGAGACCTCAGTGACAATGAGAAAAACAAGTAGAAGTAACTATTCTGAAAAGAAAATGAAGGCTGCACATTTTACTGTGCCATGCATGATACGTGCAGGCCATAAAGGTTAGCGTGTCCTGGTTGGTAGGCCAGTGGTAGCATTCAACAGCTGCCACGCAAGAGACCTGGGGTTAAATAGCAGCAGTTGAAGTGATGGTCAAGTGCAAAATTGGCCATTTTGTTCAATGCATGAAGCTAAAGTTAACTGCGGTCTCCCCATCGGGGAATCGAACCCCGGTCTCCCGCGTGACAGGCGGGGATACTGTCCACTATACTAACGAGGAACTCACATTCTGTATCAGCCAACCACTGACCCGCTATATAAAAGTCATTGGTTGGCTTTGAATGATTGGCAACATGCATGGTCCAAAAAGTGTTATTTGTACAACTTGTGACTTTTACTGATAGGTACATCTGATTGTCAAACAGAGTTACCTCACCCTAAATGTTTGCAGGAATTCCTTTCTGCCTGAGGGCTTCCTTTCTGCTTGAGGTACTTATTTACATTTAAATGTTTGCAGCAACTTCTTTATGCTTTAGGCACTTTTGTTCTATTATATGGAGGCCAAACCGGCCAGACCGGGAGTCTCTTATGCAGGAACACCGTCTTGCCCTGGCCAAGAGACTCGTTGATCTATTATCTGAAGAATCCCTTTTGTCTTCTGTGGACTCCTGAGGCCAAGGGGTTTTTTGAGGAATTTATGGGTGTGTGTGTTCTTGCAAATAAATTCACTCCAGAGTTTCGACTCGGGGTGAGAGGAAACTGGTTTTCGACTGGTGTGGATTGATTCTTCTCACCCTTTGCAAAGTATCTCACACTTTGCAAAGTATGTGTTCCTTGTCTGTTTAAGGTTGTTTACAATGTACCAAATTATCAATCTAATCCCTCTGCGTGTGCTCTGAGTATTCTTTGAGGTAATACAGGACAAATAAAAATTACCCAACGTTTTTGGTGCTGAAACCCGGGAGAGCAGATCCCTTCAGTGGGAGTTCGCCTTCGGAGAGCCGCGTGGCGCCACTTCCTCATCAAAGTCCGGGGGGCTGAGAATTGCCCCATCGGCCGGCTGTTTATCTCCGCAGACGAACTTCCATTAACAGGCTCTCGCGCACGGACTCAGGGCGAGTCTGCCACTCAGGGAGAGAGTGAGTACCTAAATTAAATTGCACCCTTTAATTTTTTAATAACCAGTTGACAGTGTGGTTTTACGCTGGTGGTGATTTTGCCATCCACGCACGAAAGACGTTTCGGGCCCCGGTTAAGGGCTGGACTGATAGCCGCCGGACCTTGTCCTGGACTCCCATGCATGGTCCAAAAAGTGTTATTTGTACAACTTGTGACGTTTACAATAGGTAAACCTTCTTTGAAGGTCCTCATGGTTGTCACCACAGAAATGCTGAGCAAATTAACAGGCAGAAAATGTAGCAATCGTGAAACCCAAAGGCTAGAAGTCCAGTACCGAAAAGAAAAAAAAAAAGCCTGCTCATGTTACCGTCCTGTGCACCAAGAATACTGGCGTTACTAATGCGCTTGTGTGCATTGGTGGTCCAGTGGTAGGATTCTCGCCTGCCACGCGGGAGGCCCGGGTTCGATTCCTGGCCAATGCAACCTCTGTTGGATAGAATTCCAAGGCCTGTCCAATGCATCCATCAAAAGTAGTAGTAATCTATAATCAAAGTCTCTCATGTGACAGGCAGTGATGCGCTCACCAATACGAACAATGACCTCTTACTCTTCATGTGCCTATTCTTCAATTGGCCTTTTGAAACATCTATGCCAACAGATGGCATTGCATGATGTACAACAATTGTCGTCAGACAGCATTTATTGGTTACCCTTGGAGCTGTGGCAATGAGTAAAGATGGTTTGAACATCCTAATGGTTTCCACCACAGAAATGCTGAGAAAAACGACACATTAGGAAGAAACCCTGTGTTCCAATGGCTGTCCTAAATGACAGCTAAAAACATATCAAATGATCAATCACTGCAGTTCAACGAATAAGTGTATATGAAGACACGGTGGTGCAGTTGATGTGGAAAGCAAGCTAAAAAATGTTGATTTATGCATTCAGGTTCAACTTACAAAACGACTTACAGTTGAATTGAGTTCCAACAAGATGCCGTATCAAAATCCAAAAAGCTTCCATTACAAACATGTAGAGACCTCAGTGACAATGAGAAAAACAAGTAGAAGTAACTATTCTGAAAAGAAAATGAAGGCTGCACATTTTACTGTGCCATGCATGATACGTGCAGGCCATAAAGGTTAGCGTGTCCTGGTTGGTAGGCCAGTGGTAGCATTCAACAGCTGCCACGCAAGAGACCTGGGGTTAAATAGCAGCAGTTGAAGTGATGGTCAAGTGCAAAATTGGCCATTTTGTTCAATGCATGAAGCTAAAGTTAACTGCGGTCTCCCCTTCGGGGAATCGAACCCCGGTCTCCCGCGTGACAGGCGGGGATACTGTCCACTATACTAACGAGGAACTCAAATTTTGTATCAGCCAACCACTGACCCGCTATATAAAAGTCATTGGTTGGCTTTGAATGATTGGCAACATGCATGGTCCAAAAAGTGTTATTTGTACAACTTGTGACTTTTACTGATAGGTAAATCTGATTGTCAAACAGAATTACCTCACCCTAAATGTTTGCAGGAATTCCTTTCTGCCTCGCGGGAGGCCCGGGTTCGATTCCCGGCCAATGCAACCTCTGTTGGATAGGATTCCAAGGCCTGTCCAATGCATCCATCAAAGTTAGTAGTCATCTATAATCCAAGTCTCTCATGTGACAGGCAGTGATGCGCTCACCAATACGAACAATGACCTCTTACTCTTCATGTGCCTATTCTTCAATGGGCCTTTTGAAACATCTATGCCAACAGATGGCATTGCATGATGTGCAACAATTGTCGTCAGACAGCATTTATTGGTTACCCTTGGAGCTGTGGCAATGAGTAAAGATGGTTTGAACATCCTAAAGGTTTCCACCACAGAAATGCTGAGAAAAACGACACATTAGGAAGAAACCCTGTGTTCCAATGGCTGTCCTAAATGACAGCTAAAAACATATCAAATGATCAATCACTGCAGTTCAACGAATAAGTGTAAATGAAGACACGGTGGTGCAGTTGATGTGGAAAGCAAGCAAAAAAATGTTGATTTATGCATTCAGGTTCAACTTACAAAACGACTTACAGTTAAATTGAGTTCCAACAAGATGCCGTATCAAAATCCAAAAAGCTTCCATTACAAACATGTAGAGACCTCAGTGACAATGAGAAAAACAAGTAGAAGTAACTATTCTGAAAAGAAAATGAAGGCTGCACATTTTACTGTGCCATGCATGATACGTGCAGGCCATAAAGGTTAGCGTGTCCTGGTTGGTAGGCCAGTGGTAGCATTCAACAGCTGCCACGCAAGAGACCTGGGGTTAAATAGCAGCAGTTGAAGTGATGGTCAAGTGCAAAATTGGCCATTTTGTTCAATGCATGAAGCTAAAGTTAACTGCGGTCTCCCCGTCGGGGAATCGAACCCCGGTCTCCCGCGTGACAGGCGGGGATACTGTCCACTATACTAACGAGGAACTCACATTCTGTATCAGCCAACCACTGACCCGCTGTATAAAAGTCATTGGCTGGCTTTGCATGATTGGCAACATGCATGGTCCAAAAAGTGTTATTTGTACAACTTGTGACTTTTACTGATAGGTAAATCTGATTGTCAAACAGAGTTACCTCACCCTAAATGTTTGCAGGAATTCCTTTCTGCCTGAGGGCTTCCTTTCTGCTTGAGGTACTTATTTACATTTAAATGTTTGCAGCAACTTCTTTATGCTTTAGGCACTTTTGTTCTATTATATGGAGGCCAAACCGGCCAGACCGGGAGTCTCTTATGCAGGAACACCGTCTTGCCCTGGCCAAGAGACTCGTTGATCTATTATCTGAAGAATCCCTTTTGTCTTCTGTGGACTCCTGAGGCCAAGGGGGTTTTTGAGGAATTTATGGGTGTGTGTGTGTGTTCTTGCAAATAAATTCACTCCAGAGTTTCGAGTCGGGGTGAGAGGAAACTGGTTTTCGACTGGTGTGGATTGATTCTTCTCACCCTTTGCAAAGTATCTCACACTTTGCAAAGTATGTGTTCCTTGTCTGTTTAAGGTTGTTTACAATGTACCAAATTATCAATCTAATCCCTCTGTGTGTGCTCTGAGTTTTCTTTGAGGTAATACAGGACAAATAAAAATTACCCAACGTTTTTGGTGCTGAAACCCGGGAGAGCAGATCCCTTCAGTGGGAGTTCGCCTTCGGAGAGCCGCGTGGCGCCACTTCCTCATCAAAGTCCGGGGGGCTGAGAATTGCCCCATCGGCCGGCTGTTTATCTCCGCAGACGAACTTCCATTAACAGGCTCTCGCGCACGGACTCAGGGCGAGTCTGCCACTCAGGGAGAGAGTGAGTACCTAAATTAAATTGCACCCTTTAATTTTTTAATAACCAGTTGACAGTGTGGTTTTACGCTGGTGGTGATTTTTTCCATCCACGCACGAAAGACGTTTCGGGCCCCGGTTAAGGGCTGGACTGATAGCCGCCGGACCTTGTCCTGGACTCCCATGCATGGTCCAAAAAGTGTTATTTGTACAACTTGTGACGTTTACAATAGGTAAACCTTCTTTGAAGGTCCTCATGGTTGTCACCACAGAAATGCTGAGCAAATTAACAGGCAGAAAATGTAGCAATCGTGAAACCCAAAGGCTAGAAGTCCAGTACCGAAAAGAAAAAAAAAAGCCTGCTCATGTTACCGTCCTGTGCACCAAGAATACTGGCGTTGCTAATGCGCTTGTGTGCATTGGTGGTCCAGTGGTAGGATTCTCGCCTGCCACGCGGGAGGCCCGGGTTCGATTCCCGGCCAATGCAACCTCTGTTGGATAGGATTCCAAAGCCTGTCCAATGCATCCATCAAAGTTTTTAGTAATCTATAATCCAAGTCTCTCATGTGATAGGCAGTGATGCGCTCACCAGTACGAACAATGACCTCTTACTCTTCATGTGCCTATTCTTCAATGGGCCTTTTGAAACATCTATGCCAACAGATGGCATTGCATGATGTGCAACAATTGTCGCCAGACAGCATTTATTGGTTACGCTTGGAGCTGTGGCAATGAGTAAAGATGGTTTGAACATCCTAAAGGTTTCCACCACAGAAATGCTGAGAAAAACGACACATTAGGAAGAAACCCTGTGTTCCAATGGCTGTCCTAAATGACAGCTAAAAACATATCAAATGATCAATCACTGCAGTTCAACGAATAAGTGTATATGAAGACACGGTGGTGCAGTTGATGTGGAAAGCAAGCTAAAAAATGTTGATTTATGCATTCAGGTTCAACTTACAAAACGACTTACAGTTGAATTGAGTTCCAACAAGATGCCGTATCAAAATCCAAAAAGCTTCCATTACAAACATGTAGAGACCTCAGTGACAATGAGAAAAACAAGTAGAAGTAACTATTCTGAAAAGAAAATGAAGGCTGCACATTTTACTGTGCCATGCATGATACGTGCAGGCCATAAAGGTTAGCGTGTCCTGGTTGGTAGGCCAGTGGTAGCATTCAACAGCTGCCACGCAAGAGACCTGGGGTTAAATAGCAGCAGTTGAAGTGATGGTCAAGTGCAAAATTGGCCATTTTGTTCAATGCATGAAGCTAAAGTTAACTGCGGTCTCCCCGTCGGGGAATCGAACCCCGGTCTCCCGCGTGACAGGCGGGGATACTGTCCACTATACTAACGAGGAACTCACATTCTGTATCAGCCAACCACTGACCCGCTATATAAAAGTCATTGGTTGGCTTTGAATGATTGGCAACATGCATGGTCCAAAAAGTGTTATTTGTACAACTTGTGACTTTTACTGATAGGTAAATCTGATTGTCAAACAGAATTACCTCACCCTAAATGTTTGCAGGAATTCCTTTCTGCCTCGCGGGAGGCCCGGGTTCGATTCCCGGCCAATGCAACCTCTGTTGGATAGGATTCCAAGGCCTGTCCAATGCATCCATCAAAGTTAGTAGTCATCTATAATCCAAGTCTCTCATGTGACAGGCAGTGATGCGCTCACCAATACGAACAATGACCTCTTACTCTTCATGTGCCTATTCTTCAATGGGCCTTTTGAAACATCTATGCCAACAGATGGCATTGCATGATGTGCAACAATTGTCGTCAGACAGCATTTATTGGTTACCCTTGGAGCTGTGGCAATGAGTAAAGATGGTTTGAACATCCTAAAGGTTTCCACCACAGAAATGCTGAGAAAAACGACACATTAGGAAGAAACCCTGTGTTCCAATGGCTGTCCTAAATGACAGCTAAAAACATATCAAATGATCAATCACTGCAGTTCAACGAATAAGTGTAAATGAAGACACGGTGGTGCAGTTGATGTGGAAAGCAAGCAAAAAAATGTTGATTTATGCATTCAGGTTCAACTTACAAAACGACTTACAGTTAAATTGAGTTCCAACAAGATGCCGTATCAAAATCCAAAAAGCTTCCATTACAAACATGTAGAGACCTCAGTGACAATGAGAAAAACAAGTAGAAGTAACTATTCTGAAAAGAAAATGAAGGCTGCACATTTTACTGTGCCATGCATGATACGTGCAGGCCATAAAGGTTAGCGTGTCCTGGTTGGTAGGCCAGTGGTAGCATTCAACAGCTGCCACGCAAGAGACCTGGGGTTAAATAGCAGCAGTTGAAGTGATGGTCAAGTGCAAAATTGGCCATTTTGTTCAATGCATGAAGCTAAAGTTAACTGCGGTCTCCCCATCGGGGAATCGAACCCCGGTCTCCCGCGTGACAGGCGGGGATACTGTCCACTATACTAACGAGGAACTCACATTCTGTATCAGCCAACCACTGACCCGCTATATAAAAGTCATTGGTTGGCTTTGAATGATTGGCAACATGCATGGTCCAAAAAGTGTTATTTGTACAACTTGTGACTTTTACTGATAGGTACATCTGATTGTCAAACAGAGTTACCTCACCCTAAATGTTTGCAGGAATTCCTTTCTGCCTGAGGGCTTCCTTTCTGCTTGAGGTACTTATTTACATTTAAATGTTTGCAGCAACTTCTTTATGCTTTAGGCACTTTTGTTCTATTATATGGAGGCCAAACCGGCCAGACCGGGAGTCTCTTATGCAGGAACACCGTCTTGCCCTGGCCAAGAGACTCGTTGATCTATTATCTGAAGAATCCCTTTTGTCTTCTGTGGACTCCTGAGGCCAAGGGGTTTTTTGAGGAATTTATGGGTGTGTGTGTTCTTGCAAATAAATTCACTCCAGAGTTTCGACTCGGGGTGAGAGGAAACTGGTTTTCGACTGGTGTGGATTGATTCTTCTCACCCTTTGCAAAGTATCTCACACTTTGCAAAGTATGTGTTCCTTGTCTGTTTAAGGTTGTTTACAATGTACCAAATTATCAATCTAATCCCTCTGCGTGTGCTCTGAGTATTCTTTGAGGTAATACAGGACAAATAAAAATTACCCAACGTTTTTGGTGCTGAAACCCGGGAGAGCAGATCCCTTCAGTGGGAGTTCGCCTTCGGAGAGCCGCGTGGCGCCACTTCCTCATCAAAGTCCGGGGGGCTGAGAATTGCCCCATCGGCCGGCTGTTTATCTCCGCAGACGAACTTCCATTAACAGGCTCTCGCGCACGGACTCAGGGCGAGTCTGCCACTCAGGGAGAGAGTGAGTACCTAAATTAAATTGCACCCTTTAATTTTTTAATAACCAGTTGACAGTGTGGTTTTACGCTGGTGGTGATTTTGCCATCCACGCACGAAAGACGTTTCGGGCCCCGGTTAAGGGCTGGACTGATAGCCGCCGGACCTTGTCCTGGACTCCCATGCATGGTCCAAAAAGTGTTATTTGTACAACTTGTGACGTTTACAATAGGTAAACCTTCTTTGAAGGTCCTCATGGTTGTCACCACAGAAATGCTGAGCAAATTAACAGGCAGAAAATGTAGCAATCGTGAAACCCAAAGGCTAGAAGTCCAGTACCGAAAAGAAAAAAAAAAAGCCTGCTCATGTTACCGTCCTGTGCACCAAGAATACTGGCGTTACTAATGCGCTTGTGTGCATTGGTGGTCCAGTGGTAGGATTCTCGCCTGCCACGCGGGAGGCCCGGGTTCGATTCCTGGCCAATGCAACCTCTGTTGGATAGAATTCCAAGGCCTGTCCAATGCATCCATCAAAAGTAGTAGTAATCTATAATCAAAGTCTCTCATGTGACAGGCAGTGATGCGCTCACCAATACGAACAATGACCTCTTACTCTTCATGTGCCTATTCTTCAATTGGCCTTTTGAAACATCTATGCCAACAGATGGCATTGCATGATGTACAACAATTGTCGTCAGACAGCATTTATTGGTTACCCTTGGAGCTGTGGCAATGAGTAAAGATGGTTTGAACATCCTAATGGTTTCCACCACAGAAATGCTGAGAAAAACGACACATTAGGAAGAAACCCTGTGTTCCAATGGCTGTCCTAAATGACAGCTAAAAACATATCAAATGATCAATCACTGCAGTTCAACGAATAAGTGTATATGAAGACACGGTGGTGCAGTTGATGTGGAAAGCAAGCTAAAAAATGTTGATTTATGCATTCAGGTTCAACTTACAAAACGACTTACAGTTGAATTGAGTTCCAACAAGATGCCGTATCAAAATCCAAAAAGCTTCCATTACAAACATGTAGAGACCTCAGTGACAATGAGAAAAACAAGTAGAAGTAACTATTCTGAAAAGAAAATGAAGGCTGCACATTTTACTGTGCCATGCATGATACGTGCAGGCCATAAAGGTTAGCGTGTCCTGGTTGGTAGGCCAGTGGTAGCATTCAACAGCTGCCACGCAAGAGACCTGGGGTTAAATAGCAGCAGTTGAAGTGATGGTCAAGTGCAAAATTGGCCATTTTGTTCAATGCATGAAGCTAAAGTTAACTGCGGTCTCCCCTTCGGGGAATCGAACCCCGGTCTCCCGCGTGACAGGCGGGGATACTGTCCACTATACTAACGAGGAACTCAAATTTTGTATCAGCCAACCACTGACCCGCTATATAAAAGTCATTGGTTGGCTTTGAATGATTGGCAACATGCATGGTCCAAAAAGTGTTATTTGTACAACTTGTGACTTTTACTGATAGGTAAATCTGATTGTCAAACAGAATTACCTCACCCTAAATGTTTGCAGGAATTCCTTTCTGCCTCGCGGGAGGCCCGGGTTCGATTCCCGGCCAATGCAACCTCTGTTGGATAGGATTCCAAGGCCTGTCCAATGCATCCATCAAAGTTAGTAGTCATCTATAATCCAAGTCTCTCATGTGACAGGCAGTGATGCGCTCACCAATACGAACAATGACCTCTTACTCTTCATGTGCCTATTCTTCAATGGGCCTTTTGAAACATCTATGCCAACAGATGGCATTGCATGATGTGCAACAATTGTCGTCAGACAGCATTTATTGGTTACCCTTGGAGCTGTGGCAATGAGTAAAGATGGTTTGAACATCCTAAAGGTTTCCACCACAGAAATGCTGAGAAAAACGACACATTAGGAAGAAACCCTGTGTTCCAATGGCTGTCCTAAATGACAGCTAAAAACATATCAAATGATCAATCACTGCAGTTCAACGAATAAGTGTAAATGAAGACACGGTGGTGCAGTTGATGTGGAAAGCAAGCAAAAAAATGTTGATTTATGCATTCAGGTTCAACTTACAAAACGACTTACAGTTAAATTGAGTTCCAACAAGATGCCGTATCAAAATCCAAAAAGCTTCCATTACAAACATGTAGAGACCTCAGTGACAATGAGAAAAACAAGTAGAAGTAACTATTCTGAAAAGAAAATGAAGGCTGCACATTTTACTGTGCCATGCATGATACGTGCAGGCCATAAAGGTTAGCGTGTCCTGGTTGGTAGGCCAGTGGTAGCATTCAACAGCTGCCACGCAAGAGACCTGGGGTTAAATAGCAGCAGTTGAAGTGATGGTCAAGTGCAAAATTGGCCATTTTGTTCAATGCATGAAGCTAAAGTTAACTGCGGTCTCCCCGTCGGGGAATCGAACCCCGGTCTCCCGCGTGACAGGCGGGGATACTGTCCACTATACTAACGAGGAACTCACATTCTGTATCAGCCAACCACTGACCCGCTGTATAAAAGTCATTGGCTGGCTTTGCATGATTGGCAACATGCATGGTCCAAAAAGTGTTATTTGTACAACTTGTGACTTTTACTGATAGGTAAATCTGATTGTCAAACAGAGTTACCTCACCCTAAATGTTTGCAGGAATTCCTTTCTGCCTGAGGGCTTCCTTTCTGCTTGAGGTACTTATTTACATTTAAATGTTTGCAGCAACTTCTTTATGCTTTAGGCACTTTTGTTCTATTATATGGAGGCCAAACCGGCCAGACCGGGAGTCTCTTATGCAGGAACACCGTCTTGCCCTGGCCAAGAGACTCGTTGATCTATTATCTGAAGAATCCCTTTTGTCTTCTGTGGACTCCTGAGGCCAAGGGGGTTTTTGAGGAATTTATGGGTGTGTGTGTGTGTTCTTGCAAATAAATTCACTCCAGAGTTTCGAGTCGGGGTGAGAGGAAACTGGTTTTCGACTGGTGTGGATTGATTCTTCTCACCCTTTGCAAAGTATCTCACACTTTGCAAAGTATGTGTTCCTTGTCTGTTTAAGGTTGTTTACAATGTACCAAATTATCAATCTAATCCCTCTGTGTGTGCTCTGAGTTTTCTTTGAGGTAATACAGGACAAATAAAAATTACCCAACGTTTTTGGTGCTGAAACCCGGGAGAGCAGATCCCTTCAGTGGGAGTTCGCCTTCGGAGAGCCGCGTGGCGCCACTTCCTCATCAAAGTCCGGGGGGCTGAGAATTGCCCCATCGGCCGGCTGTTTATCTCCGCAGACGAACTTCCATTAACAGGCTCTCGCGCACGGACTCAGGGCGAGTCTGCCACTCAGGGAGAGAGTGAGTACCTAAATTAAATTGCACCCTTTAATTTTTTAATAACCAGTTGACAGTGTGGTTTTACGCTGGTGGTGATTTTTTCCATCCACGCACGAAAGACGTTTCGGGCCCCGGTTAAGGGCTGGACTGATAGCCGCCGGACCTTGTCCTGGACTCCCATGCATGGTCCAAAAAGTGTTATTTGTACAACTTGTGACGTTTACAATAGGTAAACCTTCTTTGAAGGTCCTCATGGTTGTCACCACAGAAATGCTGAGCAAATTAACAGGCAGAAAATGTAGCAATCGTGAAACCCAAAGGCTAGAAGTCCAGTACCGAAAAGAAAAAAAAAAGCCTGCTCATGTTACCGTCCTGTGCACCAAGAATACTGGCGTTGCTAATGCGCTTGTGTGCATTGGTGGTCCAGTGGTAGGATTCTCGCCTGCCACGCGGGAGGCCCGGGTTCGATTCCCGGCCAATGCAACCTCTGTTGGATAGGATTCCAAAGCCTGTCCAATGCATCCATCAAAGTTTTTAGTAATCTATAATCCAAGTCTCTCATGTGATAGGCAGTGATGCGCTCACCAGTACGAACAATGACCTCTTACTCTTCATGTGCCTATTCTTCAATGGGCCTTTTGAAACATCTATGCCAACAGATGGCATTGCATGATGTGCAACAATTGTCGCCAGACAGCATTTATTGGTTACGCTTGGAGCTGTGGCAATGAGTAAAGATGGTTTGAACATCCTAAAGGTTTCCACCACAGAAATGCTGAGAAAAACGACACATTAGGAAGAAACCCTGTGTTCCAATGGCTGTCCTAAATGACAGCTAAAAACATATCAAATGATCAATCACTGCAGTTCAACGAATAAGTGTATATGAAGACACGGTGGTGCAGTTGATGTGGAAAGCAAGCTAAAAAATGTTGATTTATGCATTCAGGTTCAACTTACAAAACGACTTACAGTTGAATTGAGTTCCAACAAGATGCCGTATCAAAATCCAAAAAGCTTCCATTACAAACATGTAGAGACCTCAGTGACAATGACAAAAACAAGTAGAAGTAACTATTCTGAAAAGAAAATGAAGGCTGCACATTTTACTGTGCCATGCATGATACGTGCAGGCCATAAAGGTTAGCGTGTCCTGGTTGGTAGGCCAGTGGTAGCATTCAACAGCTGCCACGCAAGAGACCTGGGGTTAAATAGCAGCAGTTGAAGTGATGGTCAAGTGCAAAATTGGCCATTTTGTTCAATGCATGAAGCTAAAGTTAACTGCGGTCTCCCCGTCGGGGAATCGAACCCCGGTCTCCCGCGTGACAGGCGGGGATACTGTCCACTATACTAACGAGGAACTCACATTCTGTATCAGCCAACCACTGACCCGCTATATAAAAGTCATTGGTTGGCTTTGAATGATTGGCAACATGCATGGTCCAAAAAGTGTTATTTGTACAACTTGTGACTTTTACTGATAGGTAAATCTGATTGTCAAACAGAATTACCTCACCCTAAATGTTTGCAGGAATTCCTTTCTGCCTCGCGGGAGGCCCGGGTTCGATTCCCGGCCAATGCAACCTCTGTTGGATAGGATTCCAAGGCCTGTCCAATGCATCCATCAAAGTTAGTAGTCATCTATAATCCAAGTCTCTCATGTGACAGGCAGTGATGCGCTCACCAATACGAACAATGACCTCTTACTCTTCATGTGCCTATTCTTCAATGGGCCTTTTGAAACATCTATGCCAACAGATGGCATTGCATGATGTGCAACAATTGTCGTCAGACAGCATTTATTGGTTACCCTTGGAGCTGTGGCAATGAGTAAAGATGGTTTGAACATCCTAAAGGTTTCCACCACAGAAATGCTGAGAAAAACGACACATTAGGAAGAAACCCTGTGTTCCAATGGCTGTCCTAAATGACAGCTAAAAACATATCAAATGATCAATCACTGCAGTTCAACGAATAAGTGTAAATGAAGACACGGTGGTGCAGTTGATGTGGAAAGCAAGCAAAAAAATGTTGATTTATGCATTCAGGTTCAACTTACAAAACGACTTACAGTTAAATTGAGTTCCAACAAGATGCCGTATCAAAATCCAAAAAGCTTCCATTACAAACATGTAGAGACCTCAGTGACAATGAGAAAAACAAGTAGAAGTAACTATTCTGAAAAGAAAATGAAGGCTGCACATTTTACTGTGCCATGCATGATACGTGCAGGCCATAAAGGTTAGCGTGTCCTGGTTGGTAGGCCAGTGGTAGCATTCAACAGCTGCCACGCAAGAGACCTGGGGTTAAATAGCAGCAGTTGAAGTGATGGTCAAGTGCAAAATTGGCCATTTTGTTCAATGCATGAAGCTAAAGTTAACTGCGGTCTCCCCATCGGGGAATCGAACCCCGGTCTCCCGCGTGACAGGCGGGGATACTGTCCACTATACTAACGAGGAACTCACATTCTGTATCAGCCAACCACTGACCCGCTATATAAAAGTCATTGGTTGGCTTTGAATGATTGGCAACATGCATGGTCCAAAAAGTGTTATTTGTACAACTTGTGACTTTTACTGATAGGTACATCTGATTGTCAAACAGAGTTACCTCACCCTAAATGTTTGCAGGAATTCCTTTCTGCCTGAGGGCTTCCTTTCTGCTTGAGGTACTTATTTACATTTAAATGTTTGCAGCAACTTCTTTATGCTTTAGGCACTTTTGTTCTATTATATGGAGGCCAAACCGGCCAGACCGGGAGTCTCTTATGCAGGAACACCGTCTTGCCCTGGCCAAGAGACTCGTTGATCTATTATCTGAAGAATCCCTTTTGTCTTCTGTGGACTCCTGAGGCCAAGGGGTTTTTTGAGGAATTTATGGGTGTGTGTGTTCTTGCAAATAAATTCACTCCAGAGTTTCGACTCGGGGTGAGAGGAAACTGGTTTTCGACTGGTGTGGATTGATTCTTCTCACCCTTTGCAAAGTATCTCACACTTTGCAAAGTATGTGTTCCTTGTCTGTTTAAGGTTGTTTACAATGTACCAAATTATCAATCTAATCCCTCTGCGTGTGCTCTGAGTATTCTTTGAGGTAATACAGGACAAATAAAAATTACCCAACGTTTTTGGTGCTGAAACCCGGGAGAGCAGATCCCTTCAGTGGGAGTTCGCCTTCGGAGAGCCGCGTGGCGCCACTTCCTCATCAAAGTCCGGGGGGCTGAGAATTGCCCCATCGGCCGGCTGTTTATCTCCGCAGACGAACTTCCATTAACAGGCTCTCGCGCACGGACTCAGGGCGAGTCTGCCACTCAGGGAGAGAGTGAGTACCTAAATTAAATTGCACCCTTTAATTTTTTAATAACCAGTTGACAGTGTGGTTTTACGCTGGTGGTGATTTTGCCATCCACGCACGAAAGACGTTTCGGGCCCCGGTTAAGGGCTGGACTGATAGCCGCCGGACCTTGTCCTGGACTCCCATGCATGGTCCAAAAAGTGTTATTTGTACAACTTGTGACGTTTACAATAGGTAAACCTTCTTTGAAGGTCCTCATGGTTGTCACCACAGAAATGCTGAGCAAATTAACAGGCAGAAAATGTAGCAATCGTGAAACCCAAAGGCTAGAAGTCCAGTACCGAAAAGAAAAAAAAAAAGCCTGCTCATGTTACCGTCCTGTGCACCAAGAATACTGGCGTTACTAATGCGCTTGTGTGCATTGGTGGTCCAGTGGTAGGATTCTCGCCTGCCACGCGGGAGGCCCGGGTTCGATTCCTGGCCAATGCAACCTCTGTTGGATAGAATTCCAAGGCCTGTCCAATGCATCCATCAAAAGTAGTAGTAATCTATAATCAAAGTCTCTCATGTGACAGGCAGTGATGCGCTCACCAATACGAACAATGACCCCTTACTCTTCATGTGCCTATTCTTCAATTGGCCTTTTGAAACATCTATGCCAACAGATGGCATTGCATGATGTACAACAATTGTCGTCAGACAGCATTTATTGGTTACCCTTGGAGCTGTGGCAATGAGTAAAGATGGTTTGAACATCCTAATGGTTTCCACCACAGAAATGCTGAGAAAAACGACACATTAGGAAGAAACCCTGTGTTCCAATGGCTGTCCTAAATGACAGCTAAAAACATATCAAATGATCAATCACTGCAGTTCAACGAATAAGTGTATATGAAGACACGGTGGTGCAGTTGATGTGGAAAGCAAGCTAAAAAATGTTGATTTATGCATTCAGGTTCAACTTACAAAACGACTTACAGTTGAATTGAGTTCCAACAAGATGCCGTATCAAAATCCAAAAAGCTTCCATTACAAACATGTAGAGACCTCAGTGACAATGAGAAAAACAAGTAGAAGTAACTATTCTGAAAAGAAAATGAAGGCTGCACATTTTACTGTGCCATGCATGATACGTGCAGGCCATAAAGGTTAGCGTGTCCTGGTTGGTAGGCCAGTGGTAGCATTCAACAGCTGCCACGCAAGAGACCTGGGGTTAAATAGCAGCAGTTGAAGTGATGGTCAAGTGCAAAATTGGCCATTTTGTTCAATGCATGAAGCTAAAGTTAACTGCGGTCTCCCCTTCGGGGAATCGAACCCCGGTCTCCCGCGTGACAGGCGGGGATACTGTCCACTATACTAACGAGGAACTCAAATTTTGTATCAGCCAACCACTGACCCGCTATATAAAAGTCATTGGTTGGCTTTGAATGATTGGCAACATGCATGGTCCAAAAAGTGTTATTTGTACAACTTGTGACTTTTACTGATAGGTAAATCTGATTGTCAAACAGAATTACCTCACCCTAAATGTTTGCAGGAATTCCTTTCTGCCTCGCGGGAGGCCCGGGTTCGATTCCCGGCCAATGCAACCTCTGTTGGATAGGATTCCAAGGCCTGTCCAATGCATCCATCAAAGTTAGTAGTCATCTATAATCCAAGTCTCTCATGTGACAGGCAGTGATGCGCTCACCAATACGAACAATGACCTCTTACTCTTCATGTGCCTATTCTTCAATGGGCCTTTTGAAACATCTATGCCAACAGATGGCATTGCATGATGTGCAACAATTGTCGTCAGACAGCATTTATTGGTTACCCTTGGAGCTGTGGCAATGAGTAAAGATGGTTTGAACATCCTAAAGGTTTCCACCACAGAAATGCTGAGAAAAACGACACATTAGGAAGAAACCCTGTGTTCCAATGGCTGTCCTAAATGACAGCTAAAAACATATCAAATGATCAATCACTGCAGTTCAACGAATAAGTGTAAATGAAGACACGGTGGTGCAGTTGATGTGGAAAGCAAGCAAAAAAATGTTGATTTATGCATTCAGGTTCAACTTACAAAACGACTTACAGTTAAATTGAGTTCCAACAAGATGCCGTATCAAAATCCAAAAAGCTTCCATTACAAACATGTAGAGACCTCAGTGACAATGAGAAAAACAAGTAGAAGTAACTATTCTGAAAAGAAAATGAAGGCTGCACATTTTACTGTGCCATGCATGATACGTGCAGGCCATAAAGGTTAGCGTGTCCTGGTTGGTAGGCCAGTGGTAGCATTCAACAGCTGCCACGCAAGAGACCTGGGGTTAAATAGCAGCAGTTGAAGTGATGGTCAAGTGCAAAATTGGCCATTTTGTTCAATGCATGAAGCTAAAGTTAACTGCGGTCTCCCCGTCGGGGAATCGAACCCCGGTCTCCCGCGTGACAGGCGGGGATACTGTCCACTATACTAACGAGGAACTCACATTCTGTATCAGCCAACCACTGACCCGCTGTATAAAAGTCATTGGCTGGCTTTGCATGATTGGCAACATGCATGGTCCAAAAAGTGTTATTTGTACAACTTGTGACTTTTACTGATAGGTAAATCTGATTGTCAAACAGAGTTACCTCACCCTAAATGTTTGCAGGAATTCCTTTCTGCCTGAGGGCTTCCTTTCTGCTTGAGGTACTTATTTACATTTAAATGTTTGCAGCAACTTCTTTATGCTTTAGGCACTTTTGTTCTATTATATGGAGGCCAAACCGGCCAGACCGGGAGTCTCTTATGCAGGAACACCGTCTTGCCCTGGCCAAGAGACTCGTTGATCTATTATCTGAAGAATCCCTTTTGTCTTCTGTGGACTCCTGAGGCCAAGGGGGTTTTTGAGGAATTTATGGGTGTGTGTGTGTGTTCTTGCAAATAAATTCACTCCAGAGTTTCGAGTCGGGGTGAGAGGAAACTGGTTTTCGACTGGTGTGGATTGATTCTTCTCACCCTTTGCAAAGTATCTCACACTTTGCAAAGTATGTGTTCCTTGTCTGTTTAAGGTTGTTTACAATGTACCAAATTATCAATCTAATCCCTCTGTGTGTGCTCTGAGTTTTCTTTGAGGTAATACAGGACAAATAAAAATTACCCAACGTTTTTGGTGCTGAAACCCGGGAGAGCAGATCCCTTCAGTGGGAGTTCGCCTTCGGAGAGCCGCGTGGCGCCACTTCCTCATCAAAGTCCGGGGGGCTGAGAATTGCCCCATCGGCCGGCTGTTTATCTCCGCAGACGAACTTCCATTAACAGGCTCTCGCGCACGGACTCAGGGCGAGTCTGCCACTCAGGGAGAGAGTGAGTACCTAAATTAAATTGCACCCTTTAATTTTTTAATAACCAGTTGACAGTGTGGTTTTACGCTGGTGGTGATTTTTTCCATCCACGCACGAAAGACGTTTCGGGCCCCGGTTAAGGGCTGGACTGATAGCCGCCGGACCTTGTCCTGGACTCCCATGCATGGTCCAAAAAGTGTTATTTGTACAACTTGTGACGTTTACAATAGGTAAACCTTCTTTGAAGGTCCTCATGGTTGTCACCACAGAAATGCTGAGCAAATTAACAGGCAGAAAATGTAGCAATCGTGAAACCCAAAGGCTAGAAGTCCAGTACCGAAAAGAAAAAAAAAAGCCTGCTCATGTTACCGTCCTGTGCACCAAGAATACTGGCGTTGCTAATGCGCTTGTGTGCATTGGTGGTCCAGTGGTAGGATTCTCGCCTGCCACGCGGGAGGCCCGGGTTCGATTCCCGGCCAATGCAACCTCTGTTGGATAGGATTCCAAAGCCTGTCCAATGCATCCATCAAAGTTTTTAGTAATCTATAATCCAAGTCTCTCATGTGATAGGCAGTGATGCGCTCACCAGTACGAACAATGACCTCTTACTCTTCATGTGCCTATTCTTCAATGGGCCTTTTGAAACATCTATGCCAACAGATGGCATTGCATGATGTGCAACAATTGTCGCCAGACAGCATTTATTGGTTACGCTTGGAGCTGTGGCAATGAGTAAAGATGGTTTGAACATCCTAAAGGTTTCCACCACAGAAATGCTGAGAAAAACGACACATTAGGAAGAAACCCTGTGTTCCAATGGCTGTCCTAAATGACAGCTAAAAACATATCAAATGATCAATCACTGCAGTTCAACGAATAAGTGTATATGAAGACACGGTGGTGCAGTTGATGTGGAAAGCAAGCTAAAAAATGTTGATTTATGCATTCAGGTTCAACTTACAAAACGACTTACAGTTGAATTGAGTTCCAACAAGATGCCGTATCAAAATCCAAAAAGCTTCCATTACAAACATGTAGAGACCTCAGTGACAATGAGAAAAACAAGTAGAAGTAACTATTCTGAAAAGAAAATGAAGGCTGCACATTTTACTGTGCCATGCATGATACGTGCAGGCCATAAAGGTTAGCGTGTCCTGGTTGGTAGGCCAGTGGTAGCATTCAACAGCTGCCACGCAAGAGACCTGGGGTTAAATAGCAGCAGTTGAAGTGATGGTCAAGTGCAAAATTGGCCATTTTGTTCAATGCATGAAGCTAAAGTTAACTGCGGTCTCCCCGTCGGGGAATCGAACCCCGGTCTCCCGCGTGACAGGCGGGGATACTGTCCACTATACTAACGAGGAACTCACATTCTGTATCAGCCAACCACTGACCCGCTATATAAAAGTCATTGGTTGGCTTTGAATGATTGGCAACATGCATGGTCCAAAAAGTGTTATTTGTACAACTTGTGACTTTTACTGATAGGTAAATCTGATTGTCAAACAGAATTACCTCACCCTAAATGTTTGCAGGAATTCCTTTCTGCCTCGCGGGAGGCCCGGGTTCGATTCCCGGCCAATGCAACCTCTGTTGGATAGGATTCCAAGGCCTGTCCAATGCATCCATCAAAGTTAGTAGTCATCTATAATCCAAGTCTCTCATGTGACAGGCAGTGATGCGCTCACCAATACGAACAATGACCTCTTACTCTTCATGTGCCTATTCTTCAATGGGCCTTTTGAAACATCTATGCCAACAGATGGCATTGCATGATGTGCAACAATTGTCGTCAGACAGCATTTATTGGTTACCCTTGGAGCTGTGGCAATGAGTAAAGATGGTTTGAACATCCTAAAGGTTTCCACCACAGAAATGCTGAGAAAAACGACACATTAGGAAGAAACCCTGTGTTCCAATGGCTGTCCTAAATGACAGCTAAAAACATATCAAATGATCAATCACTGCAGTTCAACGAATAAGTGTAAATGAAGACACGGTGGTGCAGTTGATGTGGAAAGCAAGCAAAAAAATGTTGATTTATGCATTCAGGTTCAACTTACAAAACGACTTACAGTTAAATTGAGTTCCAACAAGATGCCGTATCAAAATCCAAAAAGCTTCCATTACAAACATGTAGAGACCTCAGTGACAATGAGAAAAACAAGTAGAAGTAACTATTCTGAAAAGAAAATGAAGGCTGCACATTTTACTGTGCCATGCATGATACGTGCAGGCCATAAAGGTTAGCGTGTCCTGGTTGGTAGGCCAGTGGTAGCATTCAACAGCTGCCACGCAAGAGACCTGGGGTTAAATAGCAGCAGTTGAAGTGATGGTCAAGTGCAAAATTGGCCATTTTGTTCAATGCATGAAGCTAAAGTTAACTGCGGTCTCCCCATCGGGGAATCGAACCCCGGTCTCCCGCGTGACAGGCGGGGATACTGTCCACTATACTAACGAGGAACTCACATTCTGTATCAGCCAACCACTGACCCGCTATATAAAAGTCATTGGTTGGCTTTGAATGATTGGCAACATGCATGGTCCAAAAAGTGTTATTTGTACAACTTGTGACTTTTACTGATAGGTACATCTGATTGTCAAACAGAGTTACCTCACCCTAAATGTTTGCAGGAATTCCTTTCTGCCTGAGGGCTTCCTTTCTGCTTGAGGTACTTATTTACATTTAAATGTTTGCAGCAACTTCTTTATGCTTTAGGCACTTTTGTTCTATTATATGGAGGCCAAACCGGCCAGACCGGGAGTCTCTTATGCAGGAACACCGTCTTGCCCTGGCCAAGAGACTCGTTGATCTATTATCTGAAGAATCCCTTTTGTCTTCTGTGGACTCCTGAGGCCAAGGGGTTTTTTGAGGAATTTATGGGTGTGTGTGTTCTTGCAAATAAATTCACTCCAGAGTTTCGACTCGGGGTGAGAGGAAACTGGTTTTCGACTGGTGTGGATTGATTCTTCTCACCCTTTGCAAAGTATCTCACACTTTGCAAAGTATGTGTTCCTTGTCTGTTTAAGGTTGTTTACAATGTACCAAATTATCAATCTAATCCCTCTGCGTGTGCTCTGAGTATTCTTTGAGGTAATACAGGACAAATAAAAATTACCCAACGTTTTTGGTGCTGAAACCCGGGAGAGCAGATCCCTTCAGTGGGAGTTCGCCTTCGGAGAGCCGCGTGGCGCCACTTCCTCATCAAAGTCCGGGGGGCTGAGAATTGCCCCATCGGCCGGCTGTTTATCTCCGCAGACGAACTTCCATTAACAGGCTCTCGCGCACGGACTCAGGGCGAGTCTGCCACTCAGGGAGAGAGTGAGTACCTAAATTAAATTGCACCCTTTAATTTTTTAATAACCAGTTGACAGTGTGGTTTTACGCTGGTGGTGATTTTGCCATCCACGCACGAAAGACGTTTCGGGCCCCGGTTAAGGGCTGGACTGATAGCCGCCGGACCTTGTCCTGGACTCCCATGCATGGTCCAAAAAGTGTTATTTGTACAACTTGTGACGTTTACAATAGGTAAACCTTCTTTGAAGGTCCTCATGGTTGTCACCACAGAAATGCTGAGCAAATTAACAGGCAGAAAATGTAGCAATCGTGAAACCCAAAGGCTAGAAGTCCAGTACCGAAAAGAAAAAAAAAAAGCCTGCTCATGTTACCGTCCTGTGCACCAAGAATACTGGCGTTACTAATGCGCTTGTGTGCATTGGTGGTCCAGTGGTAGGATTCTCGCCTGCCACGCGGGAGGCCCGGGTTCGATTCCTGGCCAATGCAACCTCTATTGGATAGAATTCCAAGGCCTGTCCAATGCATCCATCAAAAGTAGTAGTAATCTATAATCAAAGTCTCTCATGTGACAGGCAGTGATGCGCTCACCAATACGAACAATGACCTCTTACTCTTCATGTGCCTATTCTTCAATTGGCCTTTTGAAACATCTATGCCAACAGATGGCATTGCATGATGTACAACAATTGTCGTCAGACAGCATTTATTGGTTACCCTTGGAGCTGTGGCAATGAGTAAAGATGGTTTGAACATCCTAATGGTTTCCACCACAGAAATGCTGAGAAAAACGACACATTAGGAAGAAACCCTGTGTTCCAATGGCTGTCCTAAATGACAGCTAAAAACATATCAAATGATCAATCACTGCAGTTCAACGAATAAGTGTATATGAAGACACGGTGGTGCAGTTGATGTGGAAAGCAAGCTAAAAAATGTTGATTTATGCATTCAGGTTCAACTTACAAAACGACTTACAGTTGAATTGAGTTCCAACAAGATGCCGTATCAAAATCCAAAAAGCTTCCATTACAAACATGTAGAGACCTCAGTGACAATGAGAAAAACAAGTAGAAGTAACTATTCTGAAAAGAAAATGAAGGCTGCACATTTTACTGTGCCATGCATGATACGTGCAGGCCATAAAGGTTAGCGTGTCCTGGTTGGTAGGCCAGTGGTAGCATTCAACAGCTGCCACGCAAGAGACCTGGGGTTAAATAGCAGCAGTTGAAGTGATGGTCAAGTGCAAAATTGGCCATTTTGTTCAATGCATGAAGCTAAAGTTAACTGCGGTCTCCCCTTCGGGGAATCGAACCCCGGTCTCCCGCGTGACAGGCGGGGATACTGTCCACTATACTAACGAGGAACTCAAATTTTGTATCAGCCAACCACTGACCCGCTATATAAAAGTCATTGGTTGGCTTTGAATGATTGGCAACATGCATGGTCCAAAAAGTGTTATTTGTACAACTTGTGACTTTTACTGATAGGTAAATCTGATTGTCAAACAGAATTACCTCACCCTAAATGTTTGCAGGAATTCCTTTCTGCCTCGCGGGAGGCCCGGGTTCGATTCCCGGCCAATGCAACCTCTGTTGGATAGGATTCCAAGGCCTGTCCAATGCATCCATCAAAGTTAGTAGTCATCTATAATCCAAGTCTCTCATGTGACAGGCAGTGATGCGCTCACCAATACGAACAATGACCTCTTACTCTTCATGTGCCTATTCTTCAATGGGCCTTTTGAAACATCTATGCCAACAGATGGCATTGCATGATGTGCAACAATTGTCGTCAGACAGCATTTATTGGTTACCCTTGGAGCTGTGGCAATGAGTAAAGATGGTTTGAACATCCTAAAGGTTTCCACCACAGAAATGCTGAGAAAAACGACACATTAGGAAGAAACCCTGTGTTCCAATGGCTGTCCTAAATGACAGCTAAAAACATATCAAATGATCAATCACTGCAGTTCAACGAATAAGTGTAAATGAAGACACGGTGGTGCAGTTGATGTGGAAAGCAAGCAAAAAAATGTTGATTTATGCATTCAGGTTCAACTTACAAAACGACTTACAGTTAAATTGAGTTCCAACAAGATGCCGTATCAAAATCCAAAAAGCTTCCATTACAAACATGTAGAGACCTCAGTGACAATGAGAAAAACAAGTAGAAGTAACTATTCTGAAAAGAAAACGAAGGGTGCACATTTTACTGTGCCATGCATGATACGTGCAGGCCATAAAGGTTAGCGTGTCCTGGTTGGTAGGCCAGTGGTAGCATTCAACAGCTGCCACGCAAGAGACCTGGGGTTAAATAGCAGCAGTTGAAGTGATGGTCAAGTGCAAAATTGGCCATTTTGTTCAATGCATGAAGCTAAAGTTATCTGCGGTCTCCCCGTCGGGGAATCGAACCCCGGTCTCCCGCGTGACAGGCGGGGATACTGTCCACTATACTAACGAGGAACTCACATTCTGTATCAGCCAACCACTGACCCGCTGTATAAAAGTCATTGGCTGGCTTTGCATGATTGGCAAAATGCATGGTCCAAAAAGTGTTATTTGTACAACTTGTGACTTTTACTGATAGGTAAATCTGATTGTCAAACAGAGTTACCTCACCCTAAATGTTTGCAGGAATTCCTTTCTGCCTGAGGGCTTCCTTTCTGCTTGAGGTACTTATTTACATTTAAATGTTTGCAGCAACTTCTTTATGCTTTAGGCACTTTTGTTCTATTATATGGAGGCCAAACCGGCCAGACCGGGAGTCTCTTATGCAGGAACACCGTCTTGCCCTGGCCAAGAGACTCGTTGATCTATTATCTGAAGAATCCCTTTTGTCTTCTGTGGACTCCTGAGGCCAAGGGGGTTTTTGAGGAATTTATGGGTGTGTGTGTGTATTCTTGCAAATAAATTCACTCCAGAGTTTCGAGTCGGGGTGAGAGGAAACTGGTTTTCGACTGGTGTGGATTGATTCTTCTCACCCTTTGCAAAGTATCTCACACTTTGCAAAGTATGTGTTCCTTGTCTGTTTAAGGTTGTTTACAATGTACCAAATTATCAATCTAATCCCTCTGTGTGTGCTCTGAGTTTTCTTTGAGGTAATACAGGACAAATAAAAATTACCCAACGTTTTTGGTGCTGAAACCCGGGAGAGCAGATACCTTCAGTGGGAGTTCGCCTTCAGAGAGTTGCGTGGCGCCACTTCCTCATCAAAGTCCGGGGGGCTGAGAATTGCCCCATCGGCCGGCTGTTTATCTCCGCAGACGAACTTCCATTAACAGGCTCTCGCGCACGGACTCAGGGCGAGTCTGCCACTCAGGGAGAGAGTGAGTACCTAAATTAAATTGCACCCTTTAATTTTTTAATAACCAGTTGACAGTGTGGTTTTACGCTGGTGGTGATTTTGCCATCCACGCACGAAAGACGTTTCGGGCCCCGGTTAAGGGCTGGACTGATAGCCGCCGGACCTTGTCCTGGACTCCCATGCATGGTCCAAAAAGTGTTATTTGTACAACTTGTGACGTTTACAATGGGTAAACCTTCTTTGAAGGTCCTCATGGTTGTCACCACAGAAATGCTGAGCAAATTAACAGGCAGAAAATGTAGCAATCGTGAAACCCAAAGGCTAGAAGTCCAGTACCGAAAAGAAAAAAAAAAGCCTGCTCATGTTACCGTCCTGTGCACCAAGAATACTGGCATTGCTAATTCGCTTGTGTGCATTGGTGGTCCAGTGGTAGGATTCTCGCCTGCCACGCGGGAGGCCCGGGTTCGATTCCCGGCCAATGCAACCTCTGTTGGATAGGATTCCAAGGCCTGTCCAATGCATCCATAAAAAGTAGTAGTAATCTATAATCAAAGTCTCTCATGTGACAGGCAGTGATGCGCTCACCAATACGAACAATGACCTCTTACTCTTCATGTGCCTATTCTTCAATGGGCCTTTTGAAACATCTATGCCAACAGATGGCATTGCATGATGTACAACAATTGTCGTCAGACAGCATTTATTGGTTACCCTTGGAGCTGTGGCAATGAGTAAAGATGGTTTGAACATCCTAATGGTTTCCACCACAGAAATGCTGAGAAAAACGACACATTAGGAAGAAACCCTGTGTTCCAATGGCTGTCCTAAATGACAGCTAAAAACATATCAAATGATCAATCACTGCAGTTCAACGAATAAGTGTAAATGAAGACACGGTGGTGCAGTTGATGTGGAAAGCAAGCTAAAAAATGTTGATTTATGCATTCAGGTTCGACTTACAAAACGACTTACAGTTAAATTGAGTTCCAACAAGATGCCGTATCAAAATCCAAAAAGCTTCCATTACAAACATGTAGAGACCTCAGTGACAATGAGAAAAACAAGTAGAAGTAACTATTCTGAAAAGAAAATGAAGGCTGCACATTTTACTGTGCCATGCATGATACGTGCAGGCCATAAAGGTTAGCGTGTCCTGGTTGGTAGGCCAGTGGTAGCATTCAACAGCTGCCACGCAAGAGACCTGGGGTTAAATAGCAGCAGTTGAAGTGATGGTCAAGTGCAAAATTGGCTATTTTGTTCAATGCATGAAGCTAAAGTTTACTGCGGTCTCCCCGTCGGGGAATCGAACCCCGGTCTCCCGCGTGACAGGCGGGGATACTGTCCACTATACTAACGAGGAACTCACATTCTGTATCAGCCAACCACTGACCCGCTATATAAAAGTCATTGGTTGGCTTTGAATGATTGGCAACATGCATGGTCCAAAAAGTGTTATTTGTACAACTTGTGACTTTTACTGATAGGTAAATCTGATTGTCAAACAGAATTACCTCACCCTAAATGTTTGCAGGAATTCCTTTCTGCCTCGCGGGAGGCCCGGGTTCGATTCCCGGCCAATGCAACCTCTGTTGGATAGGATTCCAAAGCCTGTCCAATGCATCCATCAAAGTTAGTAGTCATCTATAATCCAAGTCTCTCATGTGACAGGCAGTGATGCGCTCACCAATACGAACAATGACCTCTTACTCTTCATGTGCCTATTCTTCAATGGGCCTTTTGAAACATCTATGCCAACAGATGGCATTGCATGATGTGCAACAATTGTCGTCAGACAGCATTTATTGGTTACCCTTGGAGCTGTGGCAATGAGTAAAGATGGTTTGAACATCCTAAAGGTTTCCACCACAGAAATGCTGAGAAAAACGACACATTAGGAAGAAACCCTGTGTTCCAATGGCTGTCCTAAATGACAGCTAAAAACATATCAAATGATCAATCACTGCAGTTCAACGAATAAGTGTAAATGAAGACACGGTGGTGCAGTTGATGTGGAAAGCAAGCAAAAAAATGTTGATTTATGCATTCAGGTTCAACTTACAAAACGACTTACAGTTAAATTGAGTTCCAACAAGATGCCGTATCAAAATCCAAAAAGCTTCCATTACAAACATGTAGAGACCTCAGTGACAATGAGAAAAACAAGTAGAAGTAACTATTCTGAAAAGAAAATGAAGGCTGCACATTTTACTGTGCCATGCATGATACGTGCAGGCCTTAAAGGTTAGCGTGTCCTGGTTGGTAGGCCAGTGGTAGCATTCAACAGCTGCCACGCAAGAGACCTGGGGTTAAATAGCAGCAGTTGAAGTGATGGTCAAGTGCAAAATTGGCCATTTTGTTCAATGCATGAAGCTAAAGTTAACTGCGGTCTCCCCGTCGGGGAATCGAACCCCGGTCTCCCGCGTGACAGGCGGGGATACTGTCCACTATACTAACGAGGAACTCACATTCTGTATCAGCCAACCACTGACCCGCTGTATAAAAGTCATTGGCTGGCTTTGCATGATTGGCAACATGCATGGTCCAAAAAGTGTTATTTGTACAACTTGTGACTTTTACTGATAGGTAAATCTGATTGTCAAACAGAGTTACCTCACCCTAAATGTTTGCAGGAATTCCTTTCTGCCTGAGGGCTTCCTTTCTGCTTGAGGTACTTATTTACATTTAAATGTTTGCAGCAACTTCTTTATGCTTTAGGCACTTTTGTTCTATTATATGGAGGCCAAACCGGCCAGACCGGGAGTCTCTTATGCAGGAACACCGTCTTGCCCTGGCCAAGAGACTCGTTGGTCTATTATCTGAAGAATCCCTTTTGTCTTCTGTGGACTCCTGAGGCCAAGGGGGTTTTTGAGGAATTTATGGGTGTGTGTGTGTGTTCTTGCAAATAAATTCACTCCAGAGTTTCGAGTCGGGGTGAGAGGAAACTGGTTTTCGACTGGTGTGGATTGATTCTTCTCACCCTTTGCAAAGTATCTCACACTTTGCAAAGTATGTGTTCCTTGTCTGTTTAAGGTTGTTTACAATGTACCAAATTATCAATCTAATCCCTCTGTGTGTGCTCTGAGTTTTCTTTGAGGTAATACAGGACAAATAAAAATTACCCAACGTTTTTGGTGCTGAAACCCGGGAGAGCAGATCCCTTCAGTGGGAGTTCGCCTTCGGAGAGCCGCGTGGCGCCACTTCCTCATCAAAGTCCGGGGGGCTGAGAATTGCCCCATCGGCCGGCTGTTTATCTCCGCAGACGAACTTCCATTAACAGGCTCTCGCGCACGGACTCAGGGCGAGTCTGCCACTCAGGGAGAGAGTGAGTACCTAAATTAAATTGCACCCTTTAATTTTTTAATAACCAGTTGACAGTGTGGTTTTACGCTGGTGGTGATTTTTTCCATCCACGCACGAAAGACGTTTCGGGCCCCGGTTAAGGGCTGGACTGATAGCCGCCGGACCTTGTCCTGGACTCCCATGCATGGTCCAAAAAGTGTTATTTGTACAACTTGTGACGTTTACAATAGGTAAACCTTCTTTGAAGGTCCTCATGGTTGTCACCACAGAAATGCTGAGCAAATTAACAGGCAGAAAATGTAGCAATCGTGAAACCCAAAGGCTAGAAGTCCAGTACCGAAAAGAAAAAAAAAAAGCCTGCTCATGTTACCGTCCTGTGCACCAAGAATACTGGCGTTGCTAATGCGCTTGTGTGCATTGGTGGTCCAGTGGTAGGATTCTCGCCTGCCACGCGGGAGGCCCGGGTTCGATTCCCGGCCAATGCAACCTCTGTTGGATAGGATTCCAAAGCCTGTCCAATGCATCCATCAAAGTTAGTAGTAATCTATAATCCAAGTCTCTCATGTGATAGGCAGTGATGCGCTCACCAGTACGAACAATGACCTCTTACTCTTCATGTGCCTATTCTTCAATGGGCCTTTTGAAACATCTATGCCAACAGATGGCATTGCATGATGTGCAACAATTGTCGCCAGACAGCATTTATTGGTTACGCTTGGAGCTGTGGCAATGAGTAAAGATGGTTTGAACATCCTAAAGGTTTCCACCACAGAAATGCTGAGAAAAACGACACATTAGGAAGAAACCCTGTGTTCCAATGGCTGTCCTAAATGACAGCTAAAAACATATCAAATGATCAATCACTGCAGTTCAACGAATAAGTGTATATGAAGACACGGTGGTGCAGTTGATGTGGAAAGCAAGCTAAAAAATGTTGATTTATGCATTCAGGTTCAACTTACAAAACGACTTACAGTTGAATTGAGTTCCAACAAGATGCCGTATCAAAATCCAAAAAGCTTCCATTACAAACATGTAGAGACCTCAGTGACAATGAGAAAAACAAGTAGAAGTAACTATTCTGAAAAGAAAATGAAGGCTGCACATTTTACTGTGCCATGCATGATACGTGCAGGCCATAAAGGTTAGCGTGTCCTGGTTGGTACGCCAGTGGTAGCATTCAACAGCTGCCACGCAAGAGACCTGGGGTTAAATAGCAGCAGTTGAAGTGATGGTCAAGTGCAAAATTGGCCATTTTGTTCAATGCATGAAGCTAAAGTTAACTGCGGTATCCCCGTCAGGGAATCGAACCCCGGTCTCCCGCGTGACAGGCGGGGATACTGTCCACTATACTAACGAGGAACTCACATTCTGTATCAGCCAACCACTGACCCGCTATATAAAAGTCATTGGTTGGCTTTGAATGATTGGCAACATGCATGGTCCAAAAAGTGTTATTTGTACAACTTGTGACTTTTACTGATAGGTAAATCTGATTGTCAAACAGAATTACCTCACCCTAAATGTTTGCAGGAATTCCTTTCTGCCTCGCGGGAGGCCCGGGTTCGATTCCCGGCCAATGCAACCTCTGTTGGATAGGATTCCAAGGCCTGTCCAATGCATCCATCAAAGTTAGTAGTCATCTATAATCCAAGTCTCTCATGTGACAGGCAGTGATGCGCTCACCAATACGAACAATGACCTCTTACTCTTCATGTGCCTATTCTTCAATGGGCCTTTTGAAACATCTATGCCAACAGATGGCATTGCATGATGTGCAACAATTGTCGTCAGACAGCATTTATTGGTTACCCTTGGAGCTGTGGCAATGAGTAAAGATGGTTTGAACATCCTAAAGGTTTCCACCACAGAAATGCTGAGAAAAACGACACATTAGGAAGAAACCCTGTGTTCCAATGGCTGTCCTAAATGACAGCTAAAAACATATCAAATGATCAATCACTGCAGTTCAACGAATAAGTGTAAATGAAGACACGGTGGTGCAGTTGATGTGGAAAGCAAGCAAAAAAATGTTGATTTATGCATTCAGGTTCAACTTACAAAACGACTTACAGTTAAATTGAGTTCCAACAAGATGCCGTATCAAAATCCAAAAAGCTTCCATTACAAACATGTAGAGACCTCAGTGACAATGAGAAAAACAAGTAGAAGTAACTATTCTGAAAAGAAAATGAAGGCTGCACATTTTACTGTGCCATGCATGATACGTGCAGGCCATAAAGGTTAGCGTGTCCTGGTTGGTAGGCCAGTGGTAGCATTCAACAGCTGCCACGCAAGAGACCTGGGGTTAAATAGCAGCAGTTGAAGTGATGGTCAAGTGCAAAATTGGCCATTTTGTTCAATGCATGAAGCTAAAGTTATCTGCGGTCTCCCCGTCGGGGAATCGAACCCCGGTCTCCCGCGTGACAGGCGGGGATACTGTCCACTATACTAACGAGGAACTCACATTCTGTATCAGCCAACCACTGACCCGCTGTATAAAAGTCATTGGCTGGCTTTGCATGATTGGCAAAATGCATGGTCCAAAAAGTGTTATTTGTACAACTTGTGACTTTTACTGATAGGTAAATCTGATTGTCAAACAGAGTTACCTCACCCTAAATGTTTGCAGGAATTCCTTTCTGCCTGAGGGCTTCCTTTCTGCTTGAGGTACTTATTTACATTTAAATGTTTGCAGCAACTTCTTTATGCTTTAGGCACTTTTGTTCTATTATATGGAGGCCAAACCGGCCAGACCGGGAGTCTCTTATGCAGGAACACCGTCTTGCCCTGGCCAAGAGACTCGTTGATCTATTATCTGAAGAATCCCTTTTGTCTTCTGTGGACTCCTGAGGCCAAGGGGGTTTTTGAGGAATTTATGGGTGTGTGTGTGTGTTCTTGCAAATAAATTCACTCCAGAGTTTCGAGTCGGGGTGAGAGGAAACTGGTTTTCGACTGGTGTGGATTGATTCTTCTCACCCTTTGCAAAGTATCTCACACTTTGCAAAGTATGTGTTCCTTGTCTGTTTAAGGTTGTTTACAATGTACCAAATTATCAATCTAATCCCTCTGTGTGTGCTCTGAGTTTTCTTTGAGGTAATACAGGACAAATAAAAATTACCCAACGTTTTTGGTGCTGAAACCCGGGAGAGCAGATCCCTTCAGTGGGAGTTCGCCTTCGGAGAGCCGCGTGGCGCCACTTCCTCATCAAAGTCCGGGGGGCTGAGAATTGCCCCATCGGCCGGCTGTTTATCTCCGCAGACGAACTTCCATTAACAGGCTCTCGCGCACGGACTCAGGGCGAGTCTGCCACTCAGGGAGAGAGTGAGTACCTAAATTAAATTGCACCCTTTAATTTTTTAATAACCAGTTGACAGTGTGGTTTTACGCTGGTGGTGATTTTTTCCATCCACGCACGAAAGACGTTTCGGGCCCCGGTTAAGGGCTGGACTGATAGCCGCCGGACCTTGTCCTGGACTCCCATGCATGGTCCAAAAAGTGTTATTTGTACAACTTGTGACGTTTACAATGGGTAAACCTTCTTTGAAGGTCCTCATGGTTGTCACCACAGAAATGCTGAGCAAATTAACAGGCAGAAAATGTAGCAATCGTGAAACCCAAAGGCTAGAAGTCCAGTACCGAAAAGAAAAAAAAAAGCCTGCTCATGTTACCGTCCTGTGCACCAAGAATACTGGCGTTGCTAATGCGCTTGTGTGCATTGGTGGTCCAGTGGTAGGATTCTCGCCTGCCACGCGGGAGGCCCGGGTTCGATTCCCGGCCAATGCAACCTCTGTTGGATAGGATTCCAAAGCCTGTCCAATGCATCCATCAAAGTTAGTAGTAATCTATAATCCAAGTCTCTCATGTGATAGGCAGTGATGCGCTCACCAATACGAACAATGACCTCTTACTCTTCATGTGCCTATTCTTCAATGGGCCTTTTGAAACATCTATGCCAACAGATGGCATTGCATGATGTGCAACAATTGTCGCCAGACAGCATTTATTGGTTACCCTTGGAGCTGTGGCAATGAGTAAAGATGGTTTGAACATCCTAATGGTTTCCACCACAGAAATGCTGAGAAAAACGACACATTAGGAAGAAACCCTGTGTTCCAATGGCTGTCCTAAATGACAGCTAAAAACATATCAAATGATCAATCACTGCAGTTCAACGAATAAGTGTATATGAAGACACGGTGGTGCAGTTGATGTGGAAAGCAAGCTAAAAAATGTTGATTTATGCATTCAGGTTCAACTTACAAAACGACTTACAGTTGAATTGAGTTCCAACAAGATGCCGTATCAAAATCCAAAAAGCTTCCATTACAAACATGTAGAGACCTCAGTGACAATGAGAAAAACAAGTAGAAGTAACTATTCTGAAAAGAAAATGAAGGCTGCACATTTTACTGTGCCATGCATGATACGTGCAGGCCATAAAGGTTAGCGTGTCCTGGTTGGTAGGCCAGTGGTAGCATTCAACAGCTGCCACGCAAGAGACCTGGGGTTAAATAGCAGCAGTTGAAGTGATGGTCAAGTGCAAAATTGGCCATTTTGTTCAATGCATGAAGCTAAAGTTAACTGCGGTCTCCCCGTCGGGGAATCGAACCCCGGTCTCCCGCGTGACAGGCGGGGATACCGTCCACTATACTAACGAGGAACTCACATTCTGTATCAGCCAACCACTGACCCGCTATATAAAAGTCATTGGTTGGCTTTGAATGATTGGCAACATGCATGGTCCAAAAAGTGTTATTTGTACAACTTGTGACTTTTACTGATAGGTAAATCTGATTGTCAAACAGAATTACCTCACCCTAAATGTTTGCAGGAATTCCTTTCTGCCTCGCGGGAGGCCCGGGTTCGATTCCCGGCCAATGCAACCTCTGTTGGATAGGATTCCAAGGCCTGTCCAATGCATCCATCAAAGTTAGTAGTCATCTATAATCCAAGTCTCTCATGTGACAGGCAGTGATGCGCTCACCAATACGAACAATGACCTCTTACTCTTCATGTGCCTATTCTTCAATGGGCCTTTTGAAACATCTATGCCAACAGATGGCATTGCATGATGTGCAACAATTGTCGTCAGACAGCATTTATTGGTTACCCTTGGAGCTGTGGCAATGAGTAAAGATGGTTTGAACATCCTAAAGGTTTCCACCACAGAAATGCTGAGAAAAACGACACATTAGGAAGAAACCCTGTGTTCCAATGGCTGTCCTAAATGACAGCTAAAAACATATCAAATGATCAATCACTGCAGTTCAACGAATAAGTGTAAATGAAGACACGGTGGTGCAGTTGATGTGGAAAGCAAGCAAAAAAATGTTGATTTATGCATTCAGGTTCAACTTACAAAACGACTTACAGTTAAATTGAGTTCCAACAAGATGCCGTATCAAAATCCAAAAAGCTTCCATTACAAACATGTAGAGACCTCAGTGACAATGAGAAAAACAAGTAGAAGTAACTATTCTGAAAAGAAAATGAAGGCTGCACATTTTACTGTGCCATGCATGATACGTGCAGGCCATAAAGGTTAGCGTGTCCTGGTTGGTAGGCCAGTGGTAGCATTCAACAGCTGCCACGCAAGAGACCTGGGGTTAAATAGCAGCAGTTGAAGTGATGGTCAAGTGCAAAATTGGCCATTTTGTTCAATGCATGAAGCTAAAGTTAACTGCGGTCTCCCCATCGGGGAATCGAACCCCGGTCTCCCGCGTGACAGGCGGGGATACTGTCCACTATACTAACGAGGAACTCACATTCTGTATCAGCCAACCACTGACCCGCTATATAAAAGTCATTGGTTGGCTTTGAATGATTGGCAACATGCATGGTCCAAAAAGTGTTATTTGTACAACTTGTGACTTTTACTGATAGGTACATCTGATTGTCAAACAGAGTTACCTCACCCTAAATGTTTGCAGGAATTCCTTTCTGCCTGAGGGCTTCCTTTCTGCTTGAGGTACTTATTTACATTTAAATGTTTGCAGCAACTTCTTTATGCTTTAGGCACTTTTGTTCTATTATATGGAGGCCAAACCGGCCAGACCGGGAGTCTCTTATGCAGGAACACCGTCTTGCCCTGGCCAAGAGACTCGTTGATCTATTATCTGAAGAATCCCTTTTGTCTTCTGTGGACTCCTGAGGCCAAGGGGTTTTTTGAGGAATTTATGGGTGTGTGTGTTCTTGCAAATAAATTCACTCCAGAGTTTCGACTCGGGGTGAGAGGAAACTGGTTTTCGACTGGTGTGGATTGATTCTTCTCACCCTTTGCAAAGTATCTCACACTTTGCAAAGTATGTGTTCCTTGTCTGTTTAAGGTTGTTTACAATGTACCAAATTATCAATCTAATCCCTCTGCGTGTGCTCTGAGTATTCTTTGAGGTAATACAGGACAAATAAAAATTACCCAACGTTTTTGGTGCTGAAACCCGGGAGAGCAGATCCCTTCAGTGGGAGTTCGCCTTCGGAGAGCCGCGTGGCGCCACTTCCTCATCAAAGTCCGGGGGGCTGAGAATTGCCCCATCGGCCGGCTGTTTATCTCCGCAGACGAACTTCCATTAACAGGCTCTCGCGCACGGACTCAGGGCGAGTCTGCCACTCAGGGAGAGAGTGAGTACCTAAATTAAATTGCACCCTTTAATTTTTTAATAACCAGTTGACAGTGTGGTTTTACGCTGGTGGTGATTTTTTCCATCCACGCACGAAAGACGTTTCGGGCCCCGGTTAAGGGCTGGACTGATAGCCGCCGGACCTTGTCCTGGACTCCCATGCATGGTCCAAAAAGTGTTATTTGTACAACTTGTGACGTTTACAATGGGTAAACCTTCTTTGAAGGTCCTCATGGTTGTCACCACAGAAATGCTGAGCAAATTAACAGGCAGAAAATGTAGCAATCGTGAAACCCAAAGGCTAGAAGTCCAGTACCGAAAAGAAAAAAAAAAAGCCTGCTCATGTTACCGTCCTGTGCACCAAGAATACTGGCGTTGCTAATGCGCTTGTGTGCATTGGTGGTCCAGTGGTAGGATCCTCGCCTGCCACGCGGGAGGCCCGGGTTCGATTCCCGGCCAATGCAACCTCTGTTGGATAGGATTCCAAAGCCTGTCCAATGCATCCATCAAAGTTAGTAGTAATCTATAATCCAAGTCTCTCATGTGATAGGCAGTGATGCGCTCACCAGTACGAACAATGACCTCTTACTCTTCATGTGCCTATTCTTCAATGGGCCTTTTGAAACATCTATGCCAACAGATGGCATTGCATGATGTGCAACAATTGTCGCCAGACAGCATTTATTGGTTACGCTTGGAGCTGTGGCAATGAGTAAAGATGGTTTGAACATCCTAAAGGTTTCCACCACAGAAATGCTGAGAAAAACGACACATTAGGAAGAAACCCTGTGTTCCAATGGCTGTCCTAAATGACAGCTAAAAACATATCAAATGATCAATCACTGCAGTTCAACGAATAAGTGTATATGAAGACACGGTGGTGCAGTTGATGTGGAAAGCAAGCTAAAAACTGTTGATTTATGCATTCAGGTTCAACTTACAAAACGACTTACAGTTGAATTGAGTTCCAACAAGATGCCGTATCAAAATCCAAAAAGCTTCCATTACAAACATGTAGAGACCTCAGTGACAATGAGAAAAACAAGTAGAAGTAACTATTCTGAAAAGAAAATGAAGGCTGCACATTTTACTGTGCCATGCATGATACGTGCAGGCCATAAAGGTTAGCGTGTCCTGGTTGGTAGGCCAGTGGTAGCATTCAACAGCTGCCACGCAAGAGACCTGGGGTTAAATAGCAGCAGTTGAAGTGATGGTCAAGTGCAAAATTGGCCATTTTGTTCAATGCATGAAGCTAAAGTTAACTGCGGTCTCCCCGTCGGGGAATCGAACCCCGGTCTCCCGCGTGACAGGCGGGGATACTGTCCACTATACTAACGAGGAACTCACATTCTGTATCAGCCAACCACTGACCCGCTATATAAAAGTCATTGGTTGGCTTTGAATGATTGGCAACATGCATGGTCCAAAAAGTGTTATTTGTACAACTTGTGACTTTTACTGATAGGTAAATCTGATTGTCAAACAGAATTACCTCACCCTAAATGTTTGCAGGAATTCCTTTCTGCCTCGCGGGAGGCCCGGGTTCGATTCCCGGCCAATGCAACCTCTGTTGGATAGGATTCCAAGGCCTGTCCAATGCATCCATCAAAGTTAGTAGTCATCTATAATCCAAGTCTCTCATGTGACAGGCAGTGATGCGCTCACCAATACGAACAATGACCTCTTACTCTTCATGTGCCTATTCTTCAATGGGCCTTTTGAAACATCTATGCCAACAGATGGCATTGCATGATGTGCAACAATTGTCGTCAGACAGCATTTATTGGTTACCCTTGGAGCTGTGGCAATGAGTAAAGATGGTTTGAACATCCTAAAGGTTTCCACCACAGAAATGCTGAGAAAAACGACACATTAGGAAGAAACCCTGTGTTCCAATGGCTGTCCTAAATGACAGCTAAAAACATATCAAATGATCAATCACTGCAGTTCAACGAATAAGTGTAAATGAAGACACGGTGGTGCAGTTGATGTGGAAAGCAAGCAAAAAAATGTTGATTTATGCATTCAGGTTCAACTTACAAAACGACTTACAGTTAAATTGAGTTCCAACAAGATGCCGTATCAAAATCCAAAAAGCTTCCATTACAAACATGTAGAGACCTCAGTGACAATGAGAAAAACAAGTAGAAGTAACTATTCTGAAAAGAAAATGAAGGCTGCACATTTTACTGTGCCATGCATGATACGTGCAGGCCATAAAGGTTAGCGTGTCCTGGTTGGTAGGCCAGTGGTAGCATTCAACAGCTGCCACGCAAGAGACCTGGGGTTAAATAGCAGCAGTTGAAGTGATGGTCAAGTGCAAAATTGGCCATTTTGTTCAATGCATGAAGCTAAAGTTAACTGCGGTCTCCCCGTCGGGGAATCGAACCCCGGTCTCCCGCGTGACAGGCGGGGATACTGTCCACTATACTAACGAGGAACTCACATTCTGTATCAGCCAACCACTGACCCGCTGTATAAAAGTCATTGGCTGGCTTTGCATGATTGGCAACATGCATGGTCCAAAAAGTGTTATTTGTACAACTTGTGACTTTTACTGATAGGTAAATCTGATTGTCAAACAGAGTTACCTCACCCTAAATGTTTGCAGGAATTCCTTTCTGCCTGAGGGCTTCCTTTCTGCTTGAGGTACTTATTTACATTTAAATGTTTGCAGCAACTTCTTTATGCTTTAGGCACTTTTGTTCTATTATATGGAGGCCAAACCGGCCAGACCGGGAGTCTCTTATGCAGGAACACCGTCTTGCCCTGGCCAAGAGACTCGTTGATCTATTATCTGAAGAATCCCTTTTGTCTTCTGTGGACTCCTGAGGCCAAGGGGGTTTTTGAGGAATTTATGGGTGTGTGTGTTCTTGCAAATAAATTCACTCCAGAGTTTCGACTCGGGGTGAGAGGAAACTGGTTTTCGACTGGTGTGGATTGATTCTTCTCACCCTTTGCAAAGTATCTCACACTTTGCAAAGTATGTGTTCCTTGTCTGTTTAAGGTTGTTTACAATGTACCAAATTATCAATCTAATCCCTCTGCGTGTGCTCTGAGTATTCTTTGAGGTAATACAGGACAAATAAAAATTACCCAACGTTTTTGGTGCTGAAACCCGGGAGAGCAGATCCCTTCAGTGGGAGTTCGCCTTCGGAGAGCCGCGTGGCGCCACTTCCTCATCAAAGTCCGGGGGGCTGAGAATTGCCCCATCGGCCGGCTGTTTATCTCCGCAGACGAACTTCCATTAACAGGCTCTCGCGCACGGACTCAGGGCGAGTCTGCCACTCAGGGAGAGAGTGAGTACCTAAATTAAATTGCACCCTTTAATTTTTTAATAACCAGTTGACAGTGTGGTTTTACGCTGGTGGTGATTTTTTCCATCCACGCACGAAAGACGTTTCGGGCCCCGGTTAAGGGCTGGACTGATAGCCGCCGGACCTTGTCCTGGACTCCCATGCATGGTCCAAAAAGTGTTATTTGTACAACTTGTGACGTTTACAATGGGTAAACCTTCTTTGAAGGTCCTCATGGTTGTCACCACAGAAATGCTGAGCAAATTAACAGGCAGAAAATGTAGCAATCGTGAAACCCAAAGGCTAGAAGTCCAGTACCGAAAAGAAAAAAAAAAAGCCTGCTCATTTTACCGTCCTGTGCACCAAGAATACTGGCGTTGCTAATGCGCTTGTGTGCATTGGTGGTCCAGTGGTAGGATCCTCGCCTGCCACGCGGGAGGCCCGGGTTCGATTCCCGGCCAATGCAACCTCTGTTGGATAGGATTCCAAAGCCTGTCCAATGCATCCATCAAAGTTAGTAGTAATCTATAATCCAAGTCTCTCATGTGATAGGCAGTGATGCGCTCACCAGTACGAACAATGACCTCTTACTCTTCATGTGCCTATTCTTCAATGGGCCTTTTGAAACATCTATGCCAACAGATGGCATTGCATGATGTGCAACAATTGTCGCCAGACAGCATTTATTGGTTACGCTTGGAGCTGTGGCAATGAGTAAAGATGGTTTGAACATCCTAAAGGTTTCCACCACAGAAATGCTGAGAAAAACGACACATTAGGAAGAAACCCTGTGTTCCAATGGCTGTCCTAAATGACAGCTAAAAACATATCAAATGATCAATCACTGCAGTTCAACGAATAAGTGTATATGAAGACACGGTGGTGCAGTTGATGTGGAAAGCAAGCTAAAAAATGTTGATTTATGCATTCAGGTTCAACTTACAAAACGACTTACAGTTGAATTGAGTTCCAACAAGATGCCGTATCAAAATCCAAAAAGCTTCCATTACAAACATGTAGAGACCTCAGTGACAATGAGAAAAACAAGTAGAAGTAACTATTCTGAAAAGAAAATGAAGGCTGCACATTTTACTGTGCCATGCATGATACGTGCAGGCCATAAAGGTTAGCGTGTCCTGGTTGGTAGGCCAGTGGTAGCATTCAACAGCTGCCACGCAAGAGACCTGGGGTTAAATAGCAGCAGTTGAAGTGATGGTCAAGTGCAAAATTGGCCATTTTGTTCAATGCATGAAGCTAAAGTTAACTGCGGTCTCCCCGTCGGGGAATCGAACCCCGGTCTCCCGCGTGACAGGCGGGGATACTGTCCACTATACTAACGAGGAACTCACATTCTGTATCAGCCAACCACTGACCCGCTATATAAAAGTCATTGGTTGGCTTTGAATGATTGGCAACATGCATGGTCCAAAAAGTGTTATTTGTACAACTTGTGACTTTTACTGATAGGTACATCTGATTGTCAAACAGAGTTACCTCACCCTAAATGTTTGCAGGAATTCCTTTCTGCCTGAGGGCTTCCTTTCTGCTTGAGGTACTTATTTACATTTAAATGTTTGCAGCAACTTCTTTATGCTTTAGGCACTTTTGTTCTATTATATGGAGGCCAAACCGGCCAGACCGGGAGTCTCTTATGCAGGAACACCTTCTTGCCCTGGCCAAGAGACTCGTTGATCTATTATCTGAAGAATCCCTTTTGTCTTCTGTGGACTCCTGAGGCCAAGGGGGTTTTTGAGGAATTTATGGGTGTGTGTGTTCTTGCAAATAAATTCACTCCAGAGTTTCGACTCGGGGTGAGAGGAAACTGGTTTTCGACTGGTGTGGATTGATTCTTCTCACCCTTTGCAAAGTATCTCACACTTTGCAAAGTATGTGTTCCTTGTCTGTTTAAGGTTGTTTACAATGTACCAAATTATCAATCTAATCCCTCTGCGTGTGCTCTGAGTATTCTTTGAGGTAATACAGGACAAATAAAAATTACCCAACGTTTTTGGTGCTGAAACCCGGGAGAGCAGATCCCTTCAGTGGGAGTTCGCCTTCGGAGAGCCGCGTGGCGCCACTTCCTCATCAAAGTCCGGGGGGCTGAGAATTGCCCCATCGGCCGGCTGTTTATCTCCGCAGACGAACTTCCATTAACAGGCTCTCGCGCACGGACTCAGGGCGAGTCTGCCACTCAGGGAGAGAGTGAGTACCTAAATTAAATTGCACCCTTTAATTTTTTAATAACCAGTTGACAGTGTGGTTTTACGCTGGTGGTGATTTTTTCCATCCACGCACGAAAGACGTTTCGGGCCCCGGTTAAGGGCTGGACTGATAGCCGCCGGACCTTGTCCTGGACTCCCATGCATGGTCCAAAAAGTGTTATTTGTACAACTTGTGACGTTTACAATGGGTAAACCTTCTTTGAAGGTCCTCATGGTTGTCACCACAGAAATGCTGAGCAAATTAACAGGCAGAAAATGTAGCAATCGTGAAACCCAAAGGCTAGAAGTCCAGTACCGAAAAGAAAAAAAAAAGCCTGCTCATGTTACCGTCCTGTGCACCAAGAATACTGGCGTTGCTAATGCGCTTGTGTGCATTGGTGGTCCAGTGGTAGGATCCTCGCCTGCCACGCGGGAGGCCCGGGTTCGATACCCGGCCAATGCAACCTCTGTTGGATAGGATTCCAAAGCCTGTCCAATGCATCCATCAAAGTTAGTAGTAATCTATAATCCAAGTCTCTCATGTGATAGGCAGTGATGCGCTCACCAGTACGAACAATGACCTCTTACTCTTCATGTGCCTATTCTTCAATGGGCCTTTTGAAACATCTATGCCAACAGATGGCATTGCATGATGTGCAACAATTGTCGCCAGACAGCATTTATTGGTTACGCTTGGAGCTGTGGCAATGAGTAAAGATGGTTTGAACATCCTAAAGGTTTCCACCACAGAAATGCTGAGAAAAACGACACATTAGGAAGAAACCCTGTGTTCCAATGGCTGTCCTAAATGACAGCTAAAAACATATCAAATGATCAATCACTGCAGTTCAACGAATAAGTGTATATGAAGACACGGTGGTGCAGTTGATGTGGAAAGCAAGCTAAAAAATGTTGATTTATGCATTCAGGTTCAACTTACAAAACGACTTACAGTTGAATTGAGTTCCAACAAGATGCCGTATCAAAATCCAAAAAGCTTCCATTACAAACATGTAGAGACCTCAGTGACAATGAGAAAAACAAGTAGAAGTAACTATTCTGAAAAGAAAATGAAGGCTGCACATTTTACTGTGCCATGCATGATACGTGCAGGCCATAAAGGTTAGCGTGTCCTGGTTGGTAGGCCAGTGGTAGCATTCAACAGCTGCCACGCAAGAGACCTGTGGTTAAATAGCAGCAGTTGAAGTGATGGTCAAGTGCAAAATTGGCCATTTTGTTGAATGCATGAAGCTAAAGTTAACTGCGGTCTCCCCGTCGGGGAATCGAACCCCGGTCTCCCGCGTGACAGGCGGGGATACCGTCCACTATACTAACGAGGAACTCACATTCTGTATCAGCCAACCACTGACCCGCTATATAAAAGTCATTGGTTGGCTTTGAATGATTGGCAACATGCATGGTCCAAAAAGTGTTATTTGTACAACTTGTGACTTTTACTGATAGGTAAATCTGATTGTCAAACAGAATTACCTCACCCTAAATGTTTGCAGGAATTCCTTTCTGCCTCGCGGGAGGCCCGGGTTCGATTCCCGGCCAATGCAACCTCTGTTGGATAGGATTCCAAGGCCTGTCCAATGCATCCATCAAAGTTAGTAGTCATCTATAATCCAAGTCTCTCATGTGACAGGCAGTGATGCGCTCACCAATACGAACAATGACCTCTTACTCTTCATGTGCCTATTCTTCAATGGGCCTTTTGAAACATCTATGCCAACAGATGGCATTGCATGATGTGCAACAATTGTCGTCAGACAGCATTTATTGGTTACCCTTGGAGCTGTGGCAATGAGTAAAGATGGTTTGAACATCCTAAAGGTTTCCACCACAGAAATGCTGAGAAAAACGACACATTAGGAAGAAACCCTGTGTTCCAATGGCTGTCCTAAATGACAGCTAAAAACATATCAAATGATCAATCACTGCAGTTCAACGAATAAGTGTAAATGAAGACACGGTGGTGCAGTTGATGTGGAAAGCAAGCAAAAAAATGTTGATTTATGCATTCAGGTTCAACTTACAAAACGACTTACAGTTAAATTGAGTTCCAACAAGATGCCGTATCAAAATCCAAAAAGCTTCCATTACAAACATGTAGAGACCTCAGTGACAATGAGAAAAACAAGTAGAAGTAACTATTCTGAAAAGAAAATGAAGGCTGCACATTTTACTGTGCCATGCATGATACGTGCAGGCCATAAAGGTTAGCGTGTCCTGGTTGGTAGGCCAGTGGTAGCATTCAACAGCTGCCACGCAAGAGACCTGGGGTTAAATAGCAGCAGTTGAAGTGATGGTCAAGTGCAAAATTGGCCATTTTGTTCAATGCATGAAGCTAAAGTTAACTGCGGTCTCCCCATCGGGGAATCGAACCCCGGTCTCCCGCGTGACAGGCGGGGATACTGTCCACTATACTAACGAGGAACTCACATTCTGTATCAGCCAACCACTGACCCGCTATATAAAAGTCATTGGTTGGCTTTGAATGATTGGCAACATGCATGGACCAAAAAGTGTTATTTGTACAACTTGTGACTTTTACTGATAGGTACATCTGATTGTCAAACAGAGTTACCTCACCCTAAATGTTTGCAGGAATTCCTATCTGCCTGAGGGCTTCCTTTCTGCTTGAGGTACTTATTTACATTTAAATGTTTTCAGCAACTTCTTTATGCTTTAGGCACTTTTGTTCTATTATATGGAGGCCAAACCGGCCAGACCGGGAGTCTCTTATGCAGGAACACCGTCTTGCCCTGGCCAAGAGACTCGTTGATCTATTATCTGAAGAATCCCTTTTGTCTTCTGTGGACTCCTGAGGCCAAGGGGTTTTTTGAGGAATTTATGGGTGTGTGTGTTCTTGCAAATAAATTCACTCCAGAGTTTCGACTCGGGGTGAGAGGAAACTGGTTTTCGACTGGTGTGGATTGATTCTTCTCACCCTTTGCAAAGTATCTCACACTTTGCAAAGTATGTGTTCCTTGTCTGTTTAAGGTTGTTTACAATGTACCAAATTATCAATCTAATCCCTCTGCGTGTGCTCTGAGTATTCTTTGAGGTAATACAGGACAAATAAAAATTACCCAACGTTTTTGGTGCTGAAACCCGGGAGAGCAGATCCCTTCAGTGGGAGTTCGCCTTCGGAGAGCCGCGTGGCGCCACTTCCTCATCAAAGTCCGGGGGGCTGAGAATTGCCCCATCGGCCGGCTGTTTATCTCCGCAGACGAACTTCCATTAACAGGCTCTCGCGCACGGACTCAGGGCGAGTCTGCCACTCAGGGAGAGAGTGAGTACCTAAATTAAATTGCACCCTTTAATTTTTTAATAACCAGTTGACAGTGTGGTTTTACGCTGGTGGTGATTTTTTCCATCCACGCACAAAAGACGTTTCGGGCCCCGGTTAAGGGCTGGACTGATAGCCGCCGGACCTTGTCCTGGACTCCCATGCATGGTCCAAAAAGTGTTATTTGTACAACTTGTGACGTTTACAATGGGTAAACCTTCTTTGAAGGTCCTCATGGTTGTCACCACAGAAATGCTGAGCAAATTAACAGGCAGAAAATGTAGCAATCGTGAAACCCAAAGGCTAGAAGTCCAGTACCGAAAAGAAAAAAAAAAAGCCTGCTCATGTTACCGTCCTGTGCACCAAGAATACTGGCGTTGCTAATGCGCTCGTGTGCATTGGTGGTCCAGTGGTAGGATCCTCGCCTGCCACGCGGGAGGCCCGGGTTCGATTCCCGGCCAATGCAACCTCTGTTGGATAGGATTCCAAAGCCTGTCCAATGCATCCATCAAAGTTAGTAGTAATCTATAATCCAAGTCTCTCATGTGATAGGCAGTGATGCGCTCACCAGTACGAACAATGACCTCTTACTCTTCATGTGCCTATTCTTCAATGGGCCTTTTGAAACATCTATGCCAACAGATGGCATTGCATGATGTGCAACAATTGTCGCCAGACAGCATTTATTGGTTACGCTTGGAGCTGTGGCAATGAGTAAAGATGGTTTGAACATCCTAAAGGTTTCCACCACAGAAATGCTGAGAAAAACGACACATTAGGAAGAAACCCTGTGTTCCAATGGCTGTCCTAAATGACAGCTAAAAACATATCAAATGATCAATCACTGCAGTTCAACGAATAAGTGTATATGAAGACACGGTGGTGCAGTTGATGTGGAAAGCAAGCTAAAAACTGTTGATTTATGCATTCAGGTTCAACTTACAAAACGACTTACAGTTGAATTGAGTTCCAACAAGATGCCGTATCAAAATCCAAAAAGCTTCCATTACAAACATGTAGAGACCTCAGTGACAATGAGAAAAACAAGTAGAAGTAACTATTCTGAAAAGAAAATGAAGGCTGCACATTTTACTGTGCCATGCATGATACGTGCAGGCCATAAAGGTTAGCGTGTCCTGGTTGGTAGGCCAGTGGTAGCATTCAACAGCTGCCACGCAAGAGACCTGGGGTTAAATAGCAGCAGTTGAAGTGATGGTCAAGTGCAAAATTGGCCATTTTGTTCAATGCATGAAGCTAAAGTTAACTGCGGTCTCCCCGTCGGGGAATCGAACCCCGGTCTCCCGCGTGACAGGCGGGGATACTGTCCACTATACTAACGAGGAACTCACATTCTGTATCAGCCAACCACTGACCCGCTATATAAAAGTCATTGGTTGGCTTTGAATGATTGGCAACATGCATGGTCCAAAAAGTGTTATTTGTACAACTTGTGACTTTTACTGATAGGTAAATCTGATTGTCAAACAGAATTACCTCACCCTAAATGTTTGCAGGAATTCCTTTCTGCCTCGCGGGAGGCCCGGGTTCGATTCCCGGCCAATGCAACCTCTGTTGGATAGGATTCCAAGGCCTGTCCAATGCATCCATCAAAGTTAGTAGTCATCTATAATCCAAGTCTCTCATGTGACAGGCAGTGATGCGCTCACCAATACGAACAATGACCTCTTACTCTTCATGTGCCTATTCTTCAATGGGCCTTTTGAAACATCTATGCCAACAGATGGCATTGCATGATGTGCAACAATTGTCGTCAGACAGCATTTATTGGTTACCCTTGGAGCTGTGGCAATGAGTAAAGATGGTTTGAACATCCTAAAGGTTTCCACCACAGAAATGCTGAGAAAAACGACACATTAGGAAGAAACCCTGTGTTCCAATGGCTGTCCTAAATGACAGCTAAAAACATATCAAATGATCAATCACTGCAGTTCAACGAATAAGTGTAAATGAAGACACGGTGGTGCAGTTGATGTGGAAAGCAAGCAAAAAAATGTTGATTTATGCATTCAGGTTCAACTTACAAAACGACTTACAGTTAAATTGAGTTCCAACAAGATGCCGTATCAAAATCCAAAAAGCTTCCATTACAAACATGTAGAGACCTCAGTGACAATGAGAAAAACAAGTAGAAGTAACTATTCTGAAAAGAAAATGAAGGCTGCACATTTTACTGTGCCATGCATGATACGTGCAGGCCATAAAGGTTAGCGTGTCCTGGTTGGTAGGCCAGTGGTAGCATTCAACAGCTGCCACGCAAGAGACCTGGGGTTAAATAGCAGCAGTTGAAGTGATGGTCAAGTGCAAAATTGGCCATTTTGTTCAATGCATGAAGCTAAAGTTAACTGCGGTCTCCCCGTCGGGGAATCGAACCCCGGTCTCCCGCGTGACAGGCGGGGATACTGTCCACTATACTAACGAGGAACTCACATTCTGTATCAGCCAACCACTGACCCGCTATATAAAAGTCATTGGCTGGCTTTGCATGATTGGCAACATGCATGGTCCAAAAAGTGTTATTTGTACGACTTGTGACTTTTACTGATAGGTAAATCTGATTGTCAAACAGAGTTACCTCACCCTAAATGTTTGCAGGAATTCCTTTCTGCCTGAGGGCTTCCTTTCTGCTTGAGGTACTTATTTACATTTAAATGTTTGCAGCAACTTCTTTATGCTTTAGGCACTTTTGTTCTATTATATGGAGGCCAAACCGGCCAGACCGGGAGTCTCTTATGCAGGAACACCGTCTTGCCCTGGCCAAGAGACTCGTTGATCTATTATCTGAAGAATCCCTTTTGTCTTCTGTGGACTCCTGAGGCCAAGGGGGTTTTTGAGGAATTTATGGGTGTGTGTGTTCTTGCAAATAAATTCACTCCAGAGTTTCGACTCGGGGTGAGAGGAAACTGGTTTTCGACTGGTGTGGATTGATTCTTCTCACCCTTTGCAAAGTATCTCACACTTTGCAAAGTATGTGTTCCTTGTCTGTTTAAGGTTGTTTACAATGTACCAAATTATCAATCTAATCCCTCTGCGTGTGCTCTGAGTATTCTTTGAGGTAATACAGGACAAATAAAAATTACCCAACGTTTTTGGTGCTGAAACCCGGGAGAGCAGATCCCTTCAGTGGGAGTTCGCCTTCGGAGAGCCGCGTGGCGCCACTTCCTCATCAAAGTCCGGGGGGCTGAGAATTGCCCCATCGGCCGGCTGTTTATCTCCGCAGACGAACTTCCATTAACAGGCTCTCGCGCACGGACTCAGGGCGAGTCTGCCACTCAGGGAGAGAGTGAGTACCTAAATTAAATTGCACCCTTTAATTTTTTAATAACCAGTTGACAGTGTGGTTTTACGCTGGTGGTGATTTTTTCCATCCACGCACGAAAGACGTTTCGGGCCCCGGTTAAGGGCTGGACTGATAGCCGCCGGACCTTGTCCTGGACTCCCATGCATGGTCCAAAAAGTGTTATTTGTACAACTTGTGACGTTTACAATGGGTAAACCTTCTTTGAAGGTCCTCATGGTTGTCACCACAGAAATGCTGAGCAAATTAACAGGCAGAAAATGTAGCAATCGTGAAACCCAAAGGCTAGAAGTCCAGTACCGAAAAGAAAAAAAAAAGCCTGCTCATGTTACCGTCCTGTGCACCAAGAATACTGGCGTTGCTAATGCGCTTGTGTGCATTGGTGGTCCAGTGGTAGGATCCTCGCCTGCCACGCGGGAGGCCCGGGTTCGATTCCCGGCCAATGCAACCTCTGTTGGATAGGATTCCAAGGCCTGTCCAATGCATCCATCAAAAGTAGTAGTAATCTATAATCAAAGTCTCTCATGTGACAGGCAGTGATGCGCTCACCAATACGAACAATGACCTCTTACTCTTCATGTGCCTATTCTTCAATGGGCCTTTTGAAACATCTATGCCAACAGATGGCATTGCATGATGTGCAACAATTGTCGCCAGACAGCATTTATTGGTTACGCTTGGAGCTGTGGCAATGAGTAAAGATGGTTTGAACATCCTAAAGGTTTCCACCACAGAAATGCTGAGAAAAACAACACATTAGGAAGAAACCCTGTGTTCCAATGGCTGTCCTAAATGACAGCTAAAAACATATCAAATGATCAATCACTGCAGTTCAACGAATAAGTGTATATGAAGACACGGTGGTGCAGTTGATGTGGAAAGCAAGCTAAAAACTGTTGATTTATGCATTCAGGTTCAACTTACAAAACGACTTACAGTTGAATTGAGTTCCAACAAGATGCCGTATCAAAATCCAAAAAGCTTCCATTACAAACATGTAGAGACCTCAGTGACAATGAGAAAAACAAGTAGAAGTAACTATTCTGAAAAGAAAATGAAGGCTGCACATTTTACTGTGCCATGCATGATACGTGCAGGCCATAAAGGTTAGCGTGTCCTGGTTGGTAGGCCAGTGGTAGCATTCAACAGCTGCCACGCAAGAGACCTGGGGTTAAATAGCAGCAGTTGAAGTGATGGTCAAGTGCAAAATTGTCCATTTTGTTCAATGCATGAAGCTAAAGTTAACTGCGGTCTCCCCATCGGGGAATCGAACCCCGGTCTCCCGCATGACAGGCGGGGATACTGTCTACTATACTAACGAGGAACTCACATTCTGTATCAGCCAACCACTGACCCGCTATATAAAAGTCATTGGTTGGCTTTGAATGATTGGCAACATGCATGGTCCAAAAAGTGTTATTTGTACAACTTGTGACTTTTACTGATAGGTACATCTGATTGTCAAACAGAGTTACCTCACCCTAAATGTTTGCAGGAATTTTTTTCTGCCTGAGGGCTTCCTTTCTGCTTGAGGTACTTATTTACATTTAAATGTTTGCAGCAACTTCTTTATGCTTTAGGCACTTTTGTTCTATTATATGGAGGCCAAACCGGCCAGACCGGGAGTCTCTTATGCAGGAACACCGTCTTGCCCTGGCCAAGAGACTCGTTGATCTATTATCTGAAGAATCCCTTTTGTCTTCTGTGGACTCCTGAGGCCAAGGGGGTTTTTGAGGAATTTATGGGTGTGTGTGTTCTTGCAAATAAATTCACTCCAGAGTTTCGACTCGGGGTGAGAGGAAACTGGTTTTCGACTGGTGTGGATTGATTCTTCTCACCCTTTGCAAAGTATCTCACACTTTGCAAAGTATGTGTTCCTTGTCTGTTTAAGGTTGTTTACAATGTACCAAATTATCAATCTAATCCCTCTGCGTGTGCTCTGAGTATTCTTTGAGGTAATACAGGACAAATAAAAATTACCCAACGTTTTTGGTGCTGAAACCCGGGAGAGCAGATCCCTTCAGTGGGAGTTCGCCTTCGGAGAGCCGCGTGGCGCCACTTCCTCATCAAAGTCCGGGGGGCTGAGAATTGCCCCATCGGCCGGCTGTTTATCTCCGCAGACGAACTTCCATTAACAGGCTCTCGCGCACGGACTCAGGGCGAGTCTGCCACTCAGGGAGAGAGTGAGTACCTAAATTAAATTGCACCCTTTAATTTTTTAATAACCAGTTGACAGTGTGGTTTTACGCTGGTGGTGATTTTTTCCATCCACGCACGAAAGACGTTTCGGGCCCCGGTTAAGGGCTGGACTGATAGCCGCCGGACCTTGTCCTGGACTCCCATGCATGGTCCAAAAAGTGTTATTTGTACAACTTGTGACGTTTACAATGGGTAAACCTTCTTTGAAGGTCCTCATGGTTGTCACCACAGAAATGCTGAGCAAATTAACAGGCAGAAAATGTAGCAATCGTGAAACCCAAAGGCTAGAAGTCCAGTACCGAAAAGAAAAAAAAAAGCCTGCTCATGTTACCGTCCTGTGCACCAAGAATACTGGCGTTGCTAATGCGCTTGTGTGCATTGGTGGTCCAGTGGTAGGATCCTCGCCTGCCACGCGGGAGGCCCGGGTTCGATACCCGGCCAATGCAACCTCTGTTGGATAGGATTCCAAAGCCTGTCCAATGCATCCATCAAAGTTAGTAGTAATCTATAATCCAAGTCTCTCATGTGATAGGCAGTGATGCGCTCACCAGTACGAACAATGACCTCTTACTCTTCATGTGCCTATTCTTCAATGGGCCTTTTGAAACATCTATGCCAACAGATGGCATTGCATGATGTGCAACAATTGTCGCCAGACAGCATTTATTGGTTACGCTTGGAGCTGTGGCAATGAGTAAAGATGGTTTGAACATCCTAAAGGTTTCCACCACAGAAATGCTGAGAAAAACGACACATTAGGAAGAAACCCTGTGTTCCAATGGCTGTCCTAAATGACAGCTAAAAACATATCAAATGATCAATCACTGCAGTTCAACGAATAAGTGTATATGAAGACACGGTGGTGCAGTTGATGTGGAAAGCAAGCTAAAAAATGTTGATTTATGCATTCAGGTTCAACTTACAAAACGACTTACAGTTGAATTGAGTTCCAAAGAGATGCCGTATCAAAATCCAAAAAGCTTCCATTACAAACATGTAGAGACCTCAGTGACAATGAGAAAAACAAGTAGAAGTAACTATTCTGAAAAGAAAATGAAGGCTGCACATTTTACTGTGCCATGCATGATACGTGCAGGCCATAAAGGTTAGCGTGTCCTGGTTGGTAGGCCAGTGGTAGCATTCAACAGCTGCCACGCAAGAGACCTGGGGTTAAATAGCAGCAGTTGAAGTGATGGTCAAGTGCAAAATTGGCCATTTTGTTCAATGCATGAAGCTAAAGTTAACTGCGGTCTCCCCGTCGGGGAATCGAACCCCGGTCTCCCGTGTGACAGGCGGGGATACTGTCCACTATACTAACGAGGAACTCACATTCTGTATCAGCCAACCACTGACCCGCTATATAAAAGTCATTGGTTGGCTTTGAATGATTGGCAACATGCATGGTCCAAAAAGTGTTATTTGTACAACTTGTGACTTTTACTGATAGGTACATCTGATTGTCAAACAGAGTTACCTCACCCTAAATGTTTGCAGGAATTCCTTTCTGCCTGAGGGCTTCCTTTCTGCTTGAGGTACTTATTTACATTTAAATGTTTGCAGCAACTTCTTTATGCTTTAGGCACTTTTGTTCTATTATATGGAGGCCAAACCGGCCAGACCGGGAGTCTCTTATGCAGGAACACCGTCTTGCCCTGGCCAAGAGACTCGTTGATCTATTATCTGAAGAATCCCTTTTGTCTTCTGTGGACTCCTGAGGCCAAGGGGGTTTTTGAGGAATTTATGGGTGTGTGTGTTCTTGCAAATAAATTCACTCCAGAGTTTCGACTCGGGGTGAGAGGAAACTGGTTTTCGACTGGTGTGGATTGATTCTTCTCACCCTTTGCAAAGTATCTCACACTTTGCAAAGTATGTGTTCCTTGTCTGTTTAAGGTTGTTTACAATGTACCAAATTATCAATCTAATCCCTCTGCGTGTGCTCTGAGTATTCTTTGAGGTAATACAGGACAAATAAAAATTACCCAACGTTTTTGGTGCTGAAACCCGGGAGAGCAGATCCCTTCAGTGGGAGTTCGCCTTCGGAGAGCCGCGTGGCGCCACTTCCTCATCAAAGTGCGGGGGGCTGAGAATTGCCCCATCGGCCGGCTGTTTATCTCCGCAGACGAACTTCCATTAACAGGCTCTCGCGCACGGACTCAGGGCGAGTCTGCCACTCAGGGAGAGAGTGAGTACCTAAATTAAATTGCACCCTTTAATTTTTTAATAACCAGTTGACAGTGTGGTTTTACGCTGGTGGTGATTTTTTCCATCCACGCACGAAAGACGTTTCGGGCCCCGGTTAAGGGCTGGACTGATAGCCGCCGGACCTTGTCCTGGACTCCCATGCATGGTCCAAAAAGTGTTATTTGTACAACTTGTGACGTTTACAATGGGTAAACCTTCTTTGAAGGTCCTCATGGTTGTCACCACAGAAATGCTGAGCAAATTAACAGGCAGAAAATGTAGCAATCGTGAAACCCAAAGGCTAGAAGTCCAGTACCGAAAAGAAAAAAAAAAAGCCTGCTCATGTTACCGTCCTGTGCACCAAGAATACTGGCGTTGCTAATGCGCTTGTGTGCATTGGTGGTCCAGTGGTAGGATCCTCGCCTGCCACGCGGGAGGCCCGGGTTCGATACCCGGCCAATGCAACCTCTGTTGGATAGGATTCCAAAGCCTGTCCAATGCATCCATCAAAGTTAGTAGTAATCTATAATCCAAGTCTCTCATGTGATAGGCAGTGATGCGCTCACCAGTACGAACAATGACCTCTTACTCTTCATGTGCCTATTCTTCAATGGGCCTTTTGAAACATCTATGCCAACAGATGGCATTGCATGATGTGCAACAATTGTCGCCAGACAGCATTTATTGGTTACGCTTGGAGCTGTGGCAATGAGTAAAGATGGTTTGAACATCCTAAAGGTTTCCACCACAGAAATGCTGAGAAAAACGACACATTAGGAAGAAACCCTGTGTTCCAATGGCTGTCCTAAATGACAGCTAAAAACATATCAAATGATCAATCACTGCAGTTCAACGAATAAGTGTATATGAAGACACGGTGGTGCAGTTGATGTGGAAAGCAAGCTAAAAAATGTTGATTTATGCATTCAGGTTCAACTTACAAAACGACTTACAGTTGAATTGAGTTCCAACAAGATGCCGTATCAAAATCCAAAAAGCTTCCATTACAAACATGTAGAGACCTCAGTGACAATGAGAAAAACAAGTAGAAGTAACTATTCTGAAAAGAAAATGAAGGCTGCACATTTTACTGTGCCATGCATGATACGTGCAGGCCATAAAGGTTAGCGTGTCCTGGTTGGTAGGCCAGTGGTAGCATTCAACAGCTGCCACGCAAGAGACCTGGGGTTAAATAGCAGCAGTTGAAGTGATGGTCAAGTGCAAAATTGGCCATTTTGTTCAATGCATGAAGCTAAAGTTAACTGCGGTCTCCCCGTCGGGGAATCGAACCCCGGTCTCCCGCGTGACAGGCGGGGATACTGTCCACTATACTAACGAGGAACTCACATTCTGTATCAGCCAACCACTGACCCGCTATATAAAAGTCATTGGTTGGCTTTGAATGATTGGCAACATGCATGGTCCAAAAAGTGTTATTTGTACAACTTGTGACTTTTACTGATAGGTAAATCTGATTGTCAAACAGAATTACCTCACCCTAAATGTTTGCAGGAATTCCTTTCTGCCTCGCGGGAGGCCCGGGTTCGATTCCCGGCCAATGCAACCTCTGTTGGATAGGATTCCACGGCCTGTCCAATGCATCCATCAAAGTTAGTAGTCATCTATAATCCAAGTCTCTCATGTGACAGGCAGTGATGCGCTCACCAATACGAACAATGACCTCTTACTCTTCATGTGCCTATTCTTCAATGGGCCTTTTGAAACATCTATGCCAACAGATGGCATTGCATGATGTGCAACAATTGTCGTCAGACAGCATTTATTGGTTACCCTTGGAGCTGTGGCAATGAGTAAAGATGGTTTGAACATCCTAAAGGTTTCCACCACAGAAATGCTGAGAAAAACGACACATTAGGAAGAAACCCTGTGTTCCAATGGCTGTCCTAAATGACAGCTAAAAACATATCAAATGATCAATCACTGCAGTTCAACGAATAAGTGTAAATGAAGACACGGTGGTGCAGTTGATGTGGAAAGCAAGCAAAAAAATGTTGATTTATGCATTCAGGTTCAACTTACAAAACGACTTACAGTTAAATTGAGTTCCAACAAGATGCCGTATCAAAATCCAAAAAGCTTCCATTACAAACATGTAGAGACCTCAGTGACAATGAGAAAAACAAGTAGAAGTAACTATTCTGAAAAGAAAATGAAGGCTGCACATTTTACTGTGCCATGCATGATACGTGCAGGCCATAAAGGTTAGCGTGTCCTGGTTGGTAGGCCAGTGGTAGCATTCAACAGCTGCCACGCAAGAGACCTGGGGTTAAATAGCAGCAGTTGAAGTGATGGTCAAGTGCAAAATTGGCCATTTTGTTCAATGCATGAAGCTAAAGTTAACTGCGGTCTCCCCGTCGGGGAATCGAACCCCGGTCTCCCGCGTGACAGGTGGGGATACTGTCCACTATACTAACGAGGAACTCACATTCTGTATCAGCCAACCACTGACCCGCTGTATAAAAGTCATTGGCTGGCTTTGCATGATTGGCAACATGCATGGTCCAAAAAGTGTTATTTGTACAACTTGTGACTTTTACTGATAGGTAAATCTGATTGTCAAACAGAGTTACCTCACCCTAAATGTTTGCAGGAATTCCTTTCTGCCTGAGGGCTTCCTTTCTGCTTGAGGTACTTATTTACATTTAAATGTTTGCAGCAACTTCTTTATGCTTTAGGCACTTTTGTTCTATTATATGGAGGCCAAACCGGCCAGACCGGGAGTCTCTTATGCAGGAACACCGTCTTGCCCTGGCCAAGAGACTCGTTGATCTATTATCTGAAGAATCCCTTTTGTCTTCTGTGGACTCCTGAGGCCAAGGGGTTTTTGAGGAATTTATGGGTGTGTGTGTGTGTTCTTGCAAATAAATTCACTCCAGAGTTTCGACTCGGGGTGAGAGGAAACTGGTTTTCGACTGGTGTGGATTGATTCTTCTCACCCTTTGCAAAGTATCTCACACTTTGCAAAGTATGTGTTCCTTGTCTGTTTAAGGTTGTTTACAATGTACCAAATTATCAATCTAATCCCTCTGTGTGTGCTCTGAGTTTTCTTTGAGGTAATACAGGACAAATAAAAATTACCCAACGTTTTTGGTGCTGAAACCCGGGAGAGCAGATCCCTTCAGTGGGAGTTCGCCTTCGGAGAGCCACGTGGCACCACTTCCTCATCAAAGTCCGGGGGGCTGAGAATTGCCCCATCGGCCGGCTGTTTATCTCCGCAGACAAACTTCCATTAACAGGCTCTCGCGCACGGACTCAGGGCGAGTCTGCCACTCAGGGAGAGAGTGAGTACCTAAATTAAATTGCACCCTTTAATTTTTTAATAACCAGTTGACAGTGTGGTTTTACGCTGGTGGTGATTTTGCCATCCACGCACGAAAGACGTTTCGGGCCCCGGTTAAGGGCTGGACTGATAGCCGCCGGACCTTGTCCTGGACTCCCATGCATGGTCCAAAAAGTGTTATTTGTACAACTTGTGACGTTTACAATGGGTAAACCTTCTTTGAAGGTCCTCATGGTTGTCACCACAGAAATGCTGAGCAAATTAACAGGCAGAAAATGTAGCAATCGTGAAACCCAAAGGCTAGAAGTCCAGTACCGAAAAAAAAAAAAAGCCTGCTCATGTTACCGTCCTGTGCACCAAGAGTACTGGCGTTGCTAATGCGCTTGTGTGCATTGGTGGTCCAGTGGTAGGATTCTCGCCTGCCACGCGGGAGGCCCGGGTTCGATTCCCAGCCAATGCAATCTCTGTTGGATAGAATTCCAAGGCCTGTCCAATGCATCCATCAAAGTTAGTAGTCATCTATAATCCAAGTCTCTCATGTGACAGGCAGTGATTCGCTCACCAATACGAACAATGACCTCTTACTCTTCATGCGCCTATTCCTCAACGGGCCTTTTGAAACATCTATGCCAACAGATGGCATTGCATGATGTGCAACAATTGTCGTCAGACAGCATTTATTGGTTACCCTTGGAGCTGTGGCAATGAGTAAAGATGGTTTGAACATCCTAAAGGTTTCCACCACAGAAATGCTGAGAAAAACGACACATTAGGAAGAAACCCTGTGTTCCAATGGCTGTCCTAAATGACAGCTAAAAAACATATCAAATGATCAATCACTGCAGTTCAACGAATAAGTGTAAATGAAGACACGGTGGTGCAGTTGATGTGGAAAGCAAGCTAAAAAATGTTGATTTATGCATTCAGGTTCAACTTAAAAAACGACTTACAGTTAAATTGAGTTCCAACAAGATGCCGTATCAAAATCCAAAAAGCTTCCATTACAAACATGTAGAGACCTCAGTGACAATGAGAAAAACAAGTAGAAGTAACTATTCTGAAAAGAAAATGAAGGCTGCTCATTTTACTGTGCCATGCATGATACGTGCAGTCCATAAAGGTTAGCGTGTCCTGGTTGGTAGGCCAGATGCTGATGTGGAGAAGGATGAAGTAGATTTGGGAGTGGGCAGCAGTGGATCAGTTGATGAACCAGGCCTGGACTGTGGAGAACTCCACGGAAGCTCCAAACTGGATGTCGTAAGAGGTTCAGCCATATTCATCACCCTTTTCATCATCTTCATGAGTTCTGGCACATCTATGTACAGTAAATTAATAAAAAATGGTTACAAAAATTTTTACCAGAAGGGGCTTTTTCAAATAGACTGGACTTTTTTCACCGTAAGCGACTGAAGGTGGTGCATGAGTGTGCACTGCAAGGAATTCCTGTGTAGGGTCTTTCTTTCCAGGAGCCGTTGACTTCTGGACATGAAGAAATAGAAGGGAGAGCGGGAGGTCTGGAGGAAGTTGTCGAGAGCCGTGGGTGCAGGTGGGCTGCAACCAGCGGTTCCATCGGCATCATGAGTAGCATGCCAGCCTTATCCATACCCTCAAAGTCCAACTAGGAGGCTCCTTGGACAGGAGACCTGGAGCTGAAAGGGTGCTTGTCCCAGGATCCAAGGCACATACAACCAGGAGGAGGCCTAAAGGGAGACCCAGGATACGTTGAAGGGACTATGTCTCTCACCTGGCCAGGGAACGCCTTGGGATATCCCCGGAGGAGCTGGCCCAAATGGCTGGGGAGAGGGAAGTCTGGGACTCTCGATTTACACTCCTGCCCCTGCAACCCGACTCCAGATAAGCGGATGAAGATGATAAGCGGATGAGAATGGATGGATGCGGATGAGGATGATAAGCGGATGAGGATGGATGGATGGATGGATGGATGGATGGATGGATGGAGAGCCACACAATATGAGGAGGTGAAGATGCGCCTGAACGGGGACATCCATTTTGGCTATTATAAATTACACAGCATCCTACTGGTGTTATTTTTATTATCAGCACATATAAAATAAACATCACAACATTTTATGATTCTTTATAGTTTCAGTGTTTTCAGCAGCAGAGCTTGGTTATAGATAATGTATTTTAAATAATAAATAATGCAACACACTTTATTATGTTTGCCAAATGAATGATGAATTGTCTTTAGATTGGTTATGAGGAGGAAATGCAAAGTATGTGAGAATCTAGACTGGTTTATATATCTTTAAATATTTTATCTATTCAATATTTGAATTGTGTTCCTCACAGGAATGTGAAGATTCCACCCAAACAGATGAGCAGTTAGCAGAACTCATCACAGTGCAACAAGTGAGACAAATCTCTACATCTGTTCATCAACAGCAACAATGTCTTGTTCTTGTGTGTCATTCTTAGGAAGGTTATAAAGACTATAGTCAGAGAGGAGAACCTCAAACATGTTCACTGGTAAGAAACAATGCAACATGCTCCCCCTCCATGGCTCTTTTTTTAAAGAGTGGTTCATTTGTACTGTATACTTTTCAGGCAAACAATGAAGATTCAACCCAAAGACAAGAACAAAGAACAGAAACGGTCACAATGGTACAGGTTAGTCTTCAGGTTAATTATGGTTTTAACATAGATTTTTTTATTGGGTTGGGCATCGAGCATCGATTGGAACTGGATCCAACTGTTAGTTTTTCCCGGGCTCATTCAAAGTTTTTTATTTTGATTCCTAGTTTCGATTCCTAGAATGGCGACCGGAAGAGGAATCTGCGGCCGATCTCTGTGAAAAATAAACGTGATCTGCAAATTGTGATCACACCAGCCTTCAGTGTGCAGCACCGAGTCCCCCCCAAATTTAGTATTTGGCCAGTATTGTGTTGCATTAATGCAGGGTTTCCCCCAGCGCTTTATAAGCCTGGCGGCCTGCCGGGCTTTGCTTGGCCACCCGCCAGGCTAAGCGTCATGTCCCGCCTCCCTCCCCGACACACGAACGGCGCAACAAAACTAGAGCCCTCCATCAGCTGATACTGGTGAGTAACAGCAGCGGAACGTGTGCACTGTTCACTATCCCACAGGCTTTCATGAAGCCATAAATGCTCATCAGATAGTTGGGCCATGTATGTACATACATTGTCCATACTTTACCTCAATTGTATGTCAGCTACTGAATACATACTATTGTAAATGATTCAGTCAAAATTTGATGGTGGAGCTAATGATTTTAGGTTTCTGAGCTGGGTGGGAAATATTTCGGTCAAAACATTTTGCAGTGCATTTTCACAACATTTAAAATTTTCAAAGTCGTTCCGTAAGAGTAGTGGTATAGTGTTGAAACAGTCCTTAAAGCCCTGTCATAATGAATTTGGGTCGTGTAAAAAAAACACTAGGCTATATATATATATATGTTTATATATATATATATATATATATATATATATATATATATATATATATATATATATATATATATATATATATATATATACATATATGACCTCCGTGAAGAGAATACCTCTCCAACGTGCCAGGCGCCATCGAATGTGAGCATTTGCCCACTCAAGTCTGTTACGGCGACGAGCTGGAGTCAGGTCAAGACCCCGATGAGGATGACGAGCATGCAGTTGAGCTTCCCTGAGACGGTTTCTGACAGTTTGTGCAGAAATTGTTTATTTATGCAAACTAATTTTTTCAGCAGCTGTCTGAGTGGCTGGTCTCAGACAATCCTGGAGGTGAACCTGCTGGATGTGGAGGTCCTGGGCTGGTGTGGTTACACGTCATCTGCGGTTGTGAAGCCGGTTGGATGTACTGCCATATTCTCTGAAATGCCTTTAGAGACGGTATATGGTGGAAAAATGAACATTCAATGCACAAGCAACAGATCTGGTTGACATTCCTGTTGTTAGCATGCCAATTGCACGCTCCCTCAGTGCTTGTGGCATCTCTGGCATTTTGCTGTGAGACAAAACTGCACATTCCAGGGTGGCCTTTTATTGTGGGCAGTATAAGGTACACCTGTGCACTACTCATGAAGTCAGATCAGCATCTTGTATTACTATCACACATTTAGACTGATTTGTGAACAATGTTTGAGAGAAATGGTAATATTGTGTATCTGGAATGAATTTTAGATTTTAAGTCCATCTCATGAAAAATCGGAGCAGAAACAAAGGTATTGCATTTATATTTTTGTTGAGTGTAGGTTAAAATAAGTTTACAATGCAATTTTAACACTCCATGCTTTACTGTGGGGGATGTTTCCAGAACTATGCAGTCCAAATGTGCAGACCCAGAGGACTTCACCTGGAGGGGCAGTGGGTTTTTCTGGGGGGGGGCAGTAAACCGTGTTTTTATCAACCCCTTTGCATGTTTATAATCTGTCTGGTGGACGTTACATACATATACTTCCGGGTCAAATCGGCCGTTTGCGTCACCAACTTGTTCTACATAAATAACTGAAAAGCTAAGATTCTTCATTATTTAATTCCGATTATGTATGCCAATTAAAGATGCAATCAAAACTTGACAAAGTAACCAATTTTACTGAACCTCTTAGAAAAATACTTGCAACTCTCCGTTCTGAGCTGCGCCTGTGCACCACAGAGTCACCATCTCAAAACAATCCTTACGTCCAGTTAATGTTCTCCAATAACGTACTTAGTCCACAAGTCTTCTTCCAAATCCTGCCCTGCAGCTTGATACCTTAGTAAATTCTTCTTTTTGCACGTATTTCTCATAATGTTTACATCACAAATACTAGTTAGCATCAGGTTAGCATGCTACTCCTTGGCTGCGTGCTTCTTCTTCTTGGTAAACATTGACTTGGTGCGTTACCGCTACCAGTAAGAAGTGTAAACTAGGTCTTCTAAACAAGATTTAGAAAATCTAGACTGTTTTCTTTCTAAAAAGAGAACAGACAACCCTGAATTTAAGATGGTTCAAAAACAGTTTGAACTTTAATATGCGTTTTAAAACATTTGAATCAAAAGGACAGCAGACACCCCTGAGACTGTGCTGGAGGCACGGAGAGAGGAGGAACAGAAGCGCTTGTAGCTGCAACTTCTGGCTGCACTTGCCTTTTTGATGATGCATCATCCCTGCTTGTGCTAGCATTGTTTTTCTGTTTGCTAATCCAAGCTCTGATATCCATTTTAGCAAGCTACTGTACCAAAGCGTCTTCTTCTACTGCAGCTAAAACTGTCGATTAGTAACCTAGAGCGCCCTCTGTTGATCATCTTGAGCCAATACATTTGCATGAGGCGTTGTAATCTGTCCTGGGCGGGCCAGATTGGCAAATGGCCACGCCGGGCTTGCAAATGTGCCTTTGGAGTAAGTTCTGAGAAGTATGGGGAAAGGTTCAGTTCCTCTCTGTCCTGACGTGTGCAAAAAGGGGCTGGTTCCTGAAAAGGTTCTAGGAACTACAAAAGGTTCTTACAATCTGAATGAAAGATCTGTGGGGTTATTGTGCTTCCTGACCCTCTGACCACTTTATTTGGAGTCGTCGCTGTGGACTCTCCTTTTGACACTCCCTACCTGCAGATGAAGTCCACACAAGCATGTTGCTGTCTGCTGCCCTAGGGATTCTCACCCTCCAGCATACAGCCACTGGGGGGCAGAGATGAGGTTCCACATGGAGAGATCAGATGCACTTTAAGACAGTTTACATGCTGTGTGGTCATTCTTTATGTTGTACTGTGATAGTTTGTCTGTGGGTGATTTTTTTATGTTGTCTTTTGTGATTGTTTCCTTATGTGGGATTGCTTTGATTTAGTTAAACACTAACACCTGTTTTGTGTTTGCTTTGAGTTTGATGCAAGTCAGGTACTGAAGAATACACAGAGGTGTGGAGTCTGTAGGGTGAGACACACTTTAGCAGAAAGACGGGCAGCGTGGGGGCTGAATGGGACTCTTTATCCTTTTGCTTCTAAGTGTTGTATATACATGGGTCAACAGTAGGAGGTAGCCTGCAGATGTGTGTGCATGTGTGTGCGTGTGTGTGTGTGTGTGTGTGTGGGGGGGGGGGGGGGGGTTAAAGATGGAAAACGGGCGTCCCTCCAATAGTCCCTCCCTAGGCCTGCCCTCCACACTGAGAGTACCCGATCCCAGACCTGGAAAACTCATTCAGTCTGGTTTGAATGGAGCGTCTCTGACGGAGCACCGAGGACTAACTTCTCCTTCAACAGAAACCATGAGAGTTCTGCAGCTGGTACTGATCAGCTCCCTGCTGACCCTGATCAGCCTCCCTGGTCCTGGTCATGGAGGTAGGTGCTGCGCGCGCACGCACACACACACACACACACACACACACACACGCGCGCGCGCGCACACACACACACAAAACTAATGTTAGCTTGAATCAGCTAACTGTAGCTTTAATTAGAAACAGATCCAGCCTTTTTCCTTTTACTTCTGTCATTCTTTTAAGATTTTTCTTTTCCTGGATGACACTTAATCCATCTAAGGAACAATGCCACAGTCTGACCCTGGTCTTAGGTCTGAGACAACGGCTGCTGGTTTCCGATCCAACTCCTGCTTTTCTTTTCTGGCCCTTTGGTCTTCTGAATTTTGTGAGTGTATCTTTTCTGGAGAATGTTTGCTGTAAAAGCCTGTTGCCAAAAGGCAGGAGGACTCCTGCAACTCAGAGGTCCCTCTGTTGACTGTAATGAATGGTTCTATGAAAGGCGAGCGTGCAGTGGCAGGCAGGGCGGCTCCTCATTCATCCCAGAGATGAGATGAAAGTAAGAGAGGAGGTTTGGGGCTAGTAAATGTGTCAGAGAGGCAGTGTGAAGCTGTTGGATTGCCCAGGCCTAAACAATGGTGCCATAGAGGAGCTGCAGGGCTGCAGGTAAAACCTCCTAGTGTGAAATGATGCAACTCCTCCATTCTGCTACATTTAAGCACAGTTAGCTGGAAAACAAACTGTGGCCCTACAGATTTCTGCATCTGAAAAGTTGGCCCCTTTCCCACCCCCCATTGATCTAAAAGTGTACTTGCAAATTCGATTGAAGCCTCTGCAAAGTTCTCAAGGAGAGGCAGATCAGGTTAGTTTCTGAGTCAGCGCTCAGCTGACCCACCAAACTGCAAAATAAAACTATGGAAACGCTACGTAGACGCCATACTGGAAATCATACCAAAAGGACAAACAGAAACACTAACACACTTGAATAACATTGATGACACAGGCAGCATAAAGTTCACTTATGAGTCAGAAACAGAAGGCAGCATAGCATTTATGGATATGAAAATCACCAGGCAGACCGACGGGACCCTAAACATAAACACATACAGGAAACCAACACACAGACCAATATTTATTATGGACATCAGAACACCCCACCATACACAAAATGTCAGTAATCAGAACATTATATCACCGAACAAACATAATAACAGAAAGAAAGAGACCGTAAACAAGAGGACAAACACATACAACATGCTTTAAAGACCTGCGGATACCCGACATGGGCAATAAACAAAGGAAAACAACAAACAACAACAGCAAGAAAAGAACAACTTAAGCAAAGAACCAGAAACCCAGAAAGACAAGAACCAGAACCAGTGATAACCTTACCATTCTTTAAAGGCATAACAGAAAAAATAAGAGCAACAATGAAAAAACACAACATAAACACACCAACAAAACCATACACAACAGTTAGAAACAGACTAGTACACCCAAAAGACAAAATATCAGCTGGACTTAAATGTGGAGTCATTTACGAAATCCCATGCAAACTCTGCAATAAAACATACATAGGAGAAACCGGACGCCAACTCAACACACGAACAATAGAACAGAAAGGAGTGCGAGAGAGAAACAAGCCGAAGACACACAAGAGCAGCAAAACAGGAAGCAGAAAGTACAATGAAGAAGTCAGCCGTAACAGATCACTGCACAAGAGAAAACCATGTAATGGACTGGGACAACACAAGGATCATAAACACCGAACAACAAAAATACAAAAGATGGATAAAAGAAGCATAAGGAGACGTGGATGTGGGACCATGAACAGAGACGATGGACAACGTCCTCTGCTGCCCGCGGATAAACAAAGGCAGTAACACCACCATCAGCGTCAGCCTGATGATGTTTGCAGCCGCAAACGAAACGCTGCAGGTAAATAAACCTTTTCTGTGTTTTAAAAAGAACTGAAAGATGGAAGCGTCTTGCAACTTTGACAACACTTCTAGTTGTCACCATCCTCTCTTGGGCAGCCCTGGGGGTGCAGCTGGCACAAGTCAGCAATAGTCAAGTTGTGCAAGAAAGTTGTGCCATTATTATCATCACCACAGTTTTGATGATGGTGTTCTGAAGATCACGGAGACGCCTCCACATGCACCTTATTCGTCCAAAAGCTTGTTCAACAACCACCCTACCATGACTGATCTTGTTCTGAAGTTGTTCCTCACAAGTCAGGGGTCCGTTGTCGCGTCGAGGGGTTACAACAAATGGAAAATCTTGCCCAATGTATGCACTGTCTTCAAGTAAGCTGTAACTAGCCATTTTCTCCTGCCATGATTCAAAGAAGGGAGAAGGCCTCAACATCCTTGCATCATGCTCCCTTCCAAGTGGTCCAGCACAAATGTCCAAGAATCTTCCTCTGTCATCTATAATCCCCTGGAGAAGGACAGAGAAGAAAGACTTTCTGATCATGTAGTCTACACCTCGCACTGGTAGCGACTGCACCCTTATATGACACCCATCGATGGCACCAATGACACCAGGGATGCCACAGAGTCGCTGAAAAGCAAGAGCAGATGTTGCTTTCTCACAGGCATTTGGTCAGGACACAAAGTTTGAGCCAAGTGTGCAAAGTATTTTAAGCACATCAACAATGATTTGGTGTGTCGCAGAGTGGGACACATCAAATGTGTCAGACATCTCTCTAAAGCTGTTTTGATTCGCCATGTACTGCAGAAACATCAGCACCTTCTTTGTCACAGGAACTGGTGGCAGGCCTTGATGGTGTTTCCTGCCTACTCCATTCTCCTGCAGCTTCATTGTCAGGTATTCAAACTGTGGTCTGGTGACCCTAAAATGGCAAGCAAAGGTGTTCTCATCCATGTGCAGCAACACCTCCCACTCTGTTCCAGTCTTCAGGAGAAGCCTCTTCGTTCTCTGCAGTAGGAGATGACAGTACGTCCTAACAAAAAGAAGAAACCAGTTTTTATTGTGCCTTTCAAGATAAAAATCACAAAGCACTTCACAGTAAGAAGAGAAAATAATAGTTTTAACTTAAATTCAATCATCACTAAATCATTATCTTATTACTCCTAAATAAACACATGAATAAATAAACACTTAATTACAAATCCGACAACATATTTGTCTTTTTTGTTTGCGTCTCACATTACAACAATATGATTTCTATCCCTTTAAAAAAAAGATTGGAGAATGGCACAACACGCAATTAAGGTTGAAAATCCTGATGAAAGACTCAACCAACAGCAATATGCTGAAAGAGGAACACCTACCTTCTTCGTCTTTGTCTCTCTTCGAATATTCTTTGAAGATGAGCTTTATGTGTGTTTATGAGTTGTCTGTGTCGTTGAGAGCTAACAAAACAGCAGTTTTCGAGGGCGCCACCATATTGGAATCCCGACTTCTCTGTCTCCGGCAACCAGAACATCGTTAACTCGGGTGTGAGGTCATTCCTAGTTCCGAGTTCCGAAGAAAATCGAACGCACCCTTAGTCCAATGTGTGGACCAGCAAAATCTCCCCACTGATGTCCACACAGTAAAGGTTAAAGTTAAAATGTGTCCACCTAAAACTATAAGGAGCAGGGCGCGCGCACACACACGCACACACACACATACATTCTGCTGATATATTGCCTACTACTAGCTTCTGCTAACCAGCCAGAGGGCTTTGAGTGAGTTTCTTATCATGACTTTACGCTTTCACACAGCGCCTCAGCAAACCTAATGGTTCTTGGAGTTCTTCCTTTAGAGGACTTGTGTGCAGCTTTGCTTTGATAATTAAGGAGGCATGTTATGCAGCCATTCTTGGTCTGGTTCTGAGGGTCCCGAAACATCCAGCCCAAGAGCAGACGTTGTCCAAACAATACTCTGTCACCTTTTCCCTGTCAAAACAAATGGCTTTCTACTGGTTGAAGCCTTCCAGGTTTCCCTACAGTTACTCACATAAGCAGTCATGTGTCAAAATAGGATTTCAATGTGAGCATCACCAAATAAAAACCCATCTTTGTGTGACAGATCCTCTAAATATTAGAGAAAAGCATTTTACTGAGTCAAGGTTTTTCATTTAGCCATAATGTAGTATTGTGGGGGAGTCAAGGACGACACAAGGTAGCTTTCGTTCACATCTTTAATCATTCCAGCACTGAGCTCTTGGACACCGTCGCACAGGGCTGTTGATGTCACTGAGATAACTCCTGAAAGGTGGAACGCTGGACAAGATTTCTGTGAGGAAGACTGCATGGCATGTCGCACCAGCAGGACACGTTGCATCATGAGCGCACCTCCCAAAAACAAATGTAACAAAGCAGACCGCTAACCAAAGCAAAGCTGAAAAGATGAAATAAACACCACTGTTAACACATTTTTTTAGTGTCAGCTCATTTCATCTTCCTCAAAGAGGAAGAATCGTTTTTCAAACTGCGTTGGCCTGTCTCCGGCTGCGAGTCTTGTTTTCTTTCTTTCTTTTTCCCGCCTGCAGCTAAACAGTTGCAAGCTCATCCTCCTTTATAAATAAAAACTCACAAAACTACAGAGAAGTAACTACTTGTCACAGATCGCTCCAATATCTAAAGTTTTGCTGTGAATTCTGTCTCCTCTCTGTGACATCTCATCACACCTAATTTCAAGGAGTGGAGCTTCCTCTGGCCCTCTGCAACAAAATGCTGCTGCACCACCCGTATGAGTAGAGATTTAGTTCTGCTCACAGAACCAGTGATTCCCATAGGGAAGCGTGGGGCTGGATGGTCAGACTACAGATTTCCACCAACAGCAAAGGGGTGATTAAACAAAGTTGTCCTATTCATAATTATTACAATAAATGATAATAAATAAAAATGTACAATAGTTTGTTTAAAATAATTCTAATTATTACAATTTTATCTTGAAGTTTTTTGTAAATAATCAAAATGATGACTATCTTATTTTGAAATGTTGATTGAGACCAGAGGTGAAGTAACAAATCAGGGGCGAATAAGAAGAAAGGGACGATCTTGTTTACAAACCTAAACGCCCCTTTGTGCAACTGGCTGGATGATATTAAAAACCGTTGCCAAGAGTCAGCGATGATGAAGATGGTGAAGATGGTGATGATGGTGATTATGATAATGATAATGATGAAGAGGATGGTGGTGATGATGATGATGATGGTGAAGTGATGATGACGACGATGATGATCACGATGATGAAGAAGATGGTGAAGATGTCGATGATGAAGATGATGGTGATATTGATGATGATGATGATGATGATGATGATGATGATGAAGAAGATGGTGAAGATGTTGATGGTGATGATGAAGATGGTGATGATGGTGACGATGATGATGAAGAAGATGATGATGATGGTCATGATGATGAAGAAGATGGTGTAGAGGGGTAATTATTGTATGTATTTGGGTGCTTTTAATGCTTAATATAATACTCTACACTTTGACCAATGTGATGTGAATTTCCATATAAATATGGAAATCCAGTCTGATTGGTCTTTAATGTTTAACCAGAATATTTAGAATTCTTTGTTTATTCAGAGATTGTAGAACACTTCGCATTAATTCAAAAAGAGAGTCAAGCTTATAAAAAGTAAGAATTTATTTTCCAAACAATTAAAAACATGACAAGTTAACTAATATTGTGATGGATGGATCTAGGTGGATGGGATGTGATGTATGTGTGGTGACTATGTGTGAATGTGAGGTTATCAGAACTTTCGTATGTAGAAGAACTGAGTTCTGGGTGTAAAAAGGAGAATTTGGTTTGCATTAAGCTATGAAGTTGGTTCTTATCAACAAGGCATCAGACGCAATCTGTGTGACCTCACCCTTTCTTTGGAGACCCTCTTCGTGGATCCGAAGGTCAGGGAGGTCAGATGACCTCTGGGCACCGAGGCTTGTAGAATAACCGCAGCACTGACTGTCCAGTCCAGAGATGTTTCCGTGTCACAACAGATAGATGGAAATGTTTGAGTCTATAAGGACTCTTAGGGAGTCGGAACGGTATCAGCTTTGTTCTGCAGGAACCGTATGCTGTGTCAGCGGTAGGCAGCTTTTAGCAGGGTTTTGACAGCTTGTCAAAAATACTCTGGGTTAAAGAGGTTTTGCTCCGGACGGCCGTTCCGTAGCTTTCTCTAGAACTCGAACTGACTCACCGTCTTGTGAGCTCTGTTTTAATATTCTCATATTATGAATTCTTGTGCAGTCGGAACGTGCCATGCTATGGGATATTACCAAGAACCTCAGAACATCACGCCTTCTTTGAGATACCGGATGCTCTGATTAGGGGTAAAGAAATATCTATGTGTCATGAGTTTAACTTAACTTTAATTTATCTCGCTAATTGGGCCTTGTGTCTGAGTGTAGGTGATGATTGCCTTGCCATATCAAACATTACTGATTATGATATATATAAATGATTCAATGTCATAATTCATTTCATTTCAAACTTTCAGTAGTTCAAGCACAGATTAATAAAACATTATTGATCATTTCATATAACATTTGTTCTTTCCATTTCATGATTGATTAACACATACGAGCTGAAAGTAGTCACTTTATTCAGAGGCATGAGGAATCCTGTAAAAGTGATATGGCAAGCTTAGGCCTTGAAACAGGAACTGTTTATTGACAATACGTTATCATGTGTTCAGAGCTGCAGAGAGGCTGGGACTCCAGCTGATGGAATGGCAGGATCTGGCAGACTAAAGGCCACAAATGTAGACTCCTGTCTCCATATGACCAGATACTGAAGGTCAAACTGTACATGAAAAACTGACCATTTCTGGACAATACAATGGCGAAGATGTTGATGGTGATAATGATGATGATGATGATGATAATGATGATGATGATGGTGATGATGAAGAAGATGGCGAAGATGTTGATGGTGATGATGATGATGTAATGATGATAAGAATGATGATGATGGTGATGATGAAGATGTGATGATGATGATAATGATGATGATGAAGAGGATGGTGGTAATGATGATGATGGTGGTGAAGTGATGATGACGATGATGAGGATGATGATCACGATGATGAAGAAGATGGTGAAGATGTTGATGATGACGATGATGGTGATATTAATGATGTTATGATGATGATGATGATGATGATGATGATGATGATGATGATGATGATGATGATGCAGACAAGGAGACACATGAGGAACCCAAGGAGACATATAAGGGGGAACCTAGAGAGGGCAGGAGAACACAAGGAGACACATGATGGGCATGCAGGACATGACAGAACATAACAGTGATGACGATAATGATGATGATGATGATGATGATGCAGACAAGGAGACACATGAGGAACCCAAGGAGACATATAAGGGGGAACCTAGAGAGGGCAGGAGAACACAAGGAGACACATGATGGGCATGCAGGACATGACAGAACATAACAGTGATGACGATAATGATGATGATGATGATGATGATGTTAATGATGATGAAGATGATGATGATGATGATGAAGATGGTGAAGATGTTGATGGTAGTGATGATGATGGTGATGATGATGATGATGATGATGGTGATGGTGATGATGAAAATTATAATGATAATGGTGATGATGATAATGGTGATGGTAATGATGGTGATAATGATGGTGATGGTGATGATGGTGATGATGATGATGATGATGATGATGATAATGATGATGAAGATGTGAAGATGTTGATGGTAGTGATGGTGATGTGACGATGATGGTGATGATGATGATGATGATGATGATGATGATGATGATGATGATGAAAATTATAATGATAATGGTGATGGTGATTATGATAATGGTGATGGTAATGATGGTGATAATGATGATGATGATAGTGATAATGATAATGATAATGGTGATGATGGTGATGATGATGATGATGATGATGATGATGATGATGATGATGATGATGAAGAAGATGGTGAAGATGTTGATGGTAGTGATGATGATGATGATGATGGTGATGATGAAAATTATAATGATTATGGTGATGGTGATTATGATAATGGTGATGGTAATGATGGTGATAATGATGATGACAATGGTGATAATGAAAATAATGATGATAATGGTGATGGTGATGATGATGATGATGATGATGGTGATGATGATTATGATGATGGTGATTATGATGATGGTAATGATGATAATGATGACGGTGATGGTGATGATGATAATGATGATGGTAATGGTAATGGTAATGATGGTGATGATGGTGATGATGATAATGATGATGGTGATGATGGTGTTCTTGATGATGATAATGATAATGATTATGGTGATGGTGACGATGATAATGACGACGGTGATGGTGTTGATAATGATAATGATGATGGTGATGGTGATGATAATAATGATGATGAAAATGATAATGGCGATGATGATAATGGTGATCGTGATGATGGTGATAATGATGATGACGATGGTGGTAATTATAATGATGATGATAATGGTGATGGTGATGATGATGATGAAGAAGATGGTGAAGATGTTGATGGTAGTGATGATGGTGGTGATGA